>NW_024089047.1:0-6471 GCF_014356525.2 Nilaparvata lugens | reverse complement strand
GCTGCTGCGAACAGGTGAGTACACTTTTATAATGTTATATAATATATATTCTTCAATATAGATAGGTAGGTAGGCTACTGTATTTATACAATAAGTGAAATGAGATTCAATAATTAATTATTCATTCACTCACTTATCCATAATCAACAGAATTAAAAATCTACTGGATTAAATACGTTCAAATTTGGCATGTATATGTTTAGGTGGTCCTCTAGAGGTTCACTATAAGGACGGATTTGAAAAAAGTTCTAACATTTCGGCGTTTTTCTAGCGACTGACACATATTTCACAAAGATTCACTTGTTAATATTATCGACCGAGAGTAGTATATTTTGTAACACGACTGGATTTGCTCTAGTATGTGTTCTGAACAAAGCTCAGGCTAGAGCTACCAGAGGACTGTAATTTACTATTCAAATAATCAAATACAAACGAGGGGCAAAATTTAATCTTCAATTTAAGCCAGGTTATTTGTACAGTTAAACTCTGCATTAATGAACAATAAAAAAGAGCAAAAACTCACCAGATTTAATCCAATTTTGTCTACTTGCCCTTCGAAGCCTTTATTGGGTGTTTTGATCAGATTCATTGGTGGGAAGAAATCTGGGAAAAGAAAGGTTTGCTGCCGGGCTGCCTTTCCGTGTTGATTCTGTGTTCCACTTGCAGGTCATATACTGTGGTTTGAACAAAGCTCAAACTGGATTCTTATAAATTCAAATCAGATTCAAATTAATTCAATTTAACACTATTTACGCTGTTATACTCAATTCACACACACTATACTCAAACAATTATCTACAAGAAATTTCCGATTGAAATTACATTACAAAATACAAATTCGGTCTTGCTACAAGACAACGGGGTGACAAAACAAACCAAAATGGACGAAACAAGAACGACTGACGAAAAACAAGATGACTGGGGCTTTTTTTCTCAAGCCAAAACAGCTGGACAGTCAGCACTGGTGCCAACAAACCTGCTATTGGCAGAACTGTAGTCTGGGATTTGGCGCTACAATTCGAAAGCTCTGGCCAAAACATACCCCGCCTCTGAAAAACTATTGGAAAAAATCAAGACATGCCAAAAAGAACAAAAAAAAAAACCAACACCAAAAAACAACACAAGGAAAAAATGCAACAAGCACAACAACTATTGAGTTGGGAGTGGATACAATTTTGTTACTGGTCTTTTATAAATACCAGTTTTTAGGCGAACACTCGCCACTCGAACCTCGCCATCACTTCCAGAAACACCTGTTCGATGACACCCAGTGGCCACTGCAATGGAGGTGTGTTTGGTTGGTCCACTACCACAACCGTTCCCACACTGATAGAAGTGGGTGATTTCAACCATTTTTATGACTTTGAAGTTCGTGCAGGTACTCTCGTCTCCATCGGTTCCAGAACGATTGAATAAGTTGACCAATCAATTCATACCTGGTGAGACGATTCACAGGGACACTGTCCACGTCCCGCATGGGAAACGATTTCAACGGTGTTAGCGTCAAAAAGTGCGCTGGGGTTAAAGCCAGCGGTTCACACGGATCCTCACTCAGTACACACAGTGGGCGGGAATTCAGGACACCTTCAATCTGCACCAATACCGTGTTCAGTTCCTCATAGGTGAGAAGTTGATTGCCAATTACTCGGAACAGATGCAACTTTACAGATTTGACATTTGCCTCCCACAGACCTCCAAAATGCGGTGAACCAGGGGGAATGAATTTCCATTCAATTTTGTGTTCGGCGAGTTGACTAGTCAATGTGGTTTGAAACTCGGATGAGTTCAAAAGTTGAGATATTTTTTGCAACTGTTCCTTGGCACCTACAAAATTAGTACCACAATCGGAATACATCACACGACAGGGTCCACGACGTGACAAAAAACGACGAAACGCAGCTAAAAACATGGGCGTTGATAGATCCGATACCAACTCAATATGTACCGCCTTTGTTGCCATACACACAAACAGACAAATGTAGGCTTTCAAAACACAAGGATTACGACGTCTCGTCATAGTAATATGCAGAGGACCAGCGTAATCCACACCACAATTTTCAAATGGTTTGCATTTTGACACTCGACAAGCAGGCAGGTCACCCATTTTTGGAATGAATGCATTATTACTAGGTCGAACACGGAAACAACGATTACACTTAAAAACACAAATACGAATAATAGAGCGAGCAGACAGTATCCAGAATTTCTGTCTGATCAAGGACAACAATAACGAAGGTCCAGCATGACAGTTCTTCTTGTGATGATAATCAATCAACATCGATACGAAAGCGTCGGATTTTGGTAAGATCATCTGATGACAAGTCTCAAATTCCAGTCCAGCATGAGACAAACGACCGCCGACGCGAATTACACCTTTATCAATGAATGGAGACAGGCGACGTAGGCACATAGAACAGTCTTCTCCCTTCTCCAATTGCACAATTCAGATGAAAAATGTATCTTCTGTACCACTTTACATAGATACCTCTCAGCAACATCGAAATCTGATTCTTCTGATTGGGGTAAGATTCGTAAGAATTTGAGAACAAGAATTACAATTCTCAAAAGACGACCATAATCCGAACAACGACCAATCAATGAATATACTGCATTGCTGTTACAATCAGGAGATTTTGTGACTGTCAACACTGACGGTTTTTTCGCCTCCGGTGGATCCACGAGTTCGGATGGGCCGATCGCATTCGTCCTCTGCTATCCATGATGGACCTGAGAGCCACAACGGAAAGTTCACAAGCTCAACTGGTGATAAACCTCTAGACAAACAGTCAGCGGGATTTTCAATTCCGGCAACATGCATCCACTCCTGTATACAAGAATCCTGTATTTTTGTGACGCGATTACCAACAAAAGTTTGCCATTTCGCGGATGGAGCATTAATCCAACACAAGGTGACTGTCGAATCAGAGAGTGCGACAATACGAGACACATGACAACGTTCACTAATAATAGTGACTACTGAATTCATGAGTTCTGCCAACAAGAGTGCCGCACACAACTCCAAACGAGGTATTGAAACAACTTTAGATGGTGCTACCTTGGACTTTGAACACAATAATACAACTCTTGACTCCTCGCTCTCCTTCTGCGACTTCACATAGATAACTGCACCATAACCAGACAATGATGCGTCACAAAAACCAATCAAACTGATGTGAGAATCCTGAAACAAACCAACGTGACGTGGAACAGCAAATTTCAATAATAGAGGCAACTCTTTTTGACAATTCTCCCAAAGAGTGCATATAGACTCAGGCGGCTTCTCGTCCCAATCCACTCCTAATTTCCACAGTTTCTGGACAAGACATTTTAGAAATAATGTAAACGGTGACAAGAGACCAAGTGGATCATAGATACGAGCCATCACTGACAGAATAGAACGCTTAGTAGCGACGACCTCACCACACTTGACGGAAAACTGAAACAGATCAGTACTAGGTTGCCAATTCAATCCCAAGATAGCCAAGGAGTTGTCTGCTTCGAAATCCTTGTACGAAAACGATTTCTCTTCCTCCGAGAAATTCTCCAACATTGATGGTGAATTTGAAGTCCACTTTGTGAGCGAGAAACCTCCTCCCTCAAACAGCTGCTTGGACTGACGATACAGCTCCGCGGCCTCTGACTCTGTGGCGACAGATGTGACTAAGTCGTCCATGAACATGTCTCTTGGTATTCTCGCCTTGGCTGCTGGAAAACGATTTCCATCCTCCTCTACAAGCTGGTGGACGGTGCGAAGCGCCAAATATGGAGAGCTTGAAACACCAAAAACAACACAATTGAGCTGATAAATTTCGATCGGATCCTCCGGCGAAAATCTCCACAATACACGCTGATAACGATGGCAGGAATCCTCCACTAATATCTGTCGATACATTTGTTTAATGTCGGCAGTTAGTGCGATTGGGAACAAACGAAAATTAACTAACAAAACAAAAATGTCAGTCTGCAATTTGGGACCAGCATGAAGAACCTGGTTCAATGACAAACCCGATGATGTTCTGGAACCAGCATCAAATACAATTCGGATGGGCGTGGTAGTGCTGCTTGCTTTCACGATGGCGTGATGCGGTATGTAGTAACCACCTCGGTCTGTCTGATCTGCTACAAACGACATGTGACCCTGACGTAGGTAATCGATCAATATTTCATGATATGAAATACGAGTATGCTGTCAAGCTCTAGTCGTCTCTCCAAAGTCAGCAGTCTGCGTTCGGCGACAGCATACGAATCTCCCAAGCTGCTGGGCGGCTCCGCAAATGACAAGGCAACAACAAAACGACCAGAATTCACACGATGTACAGACTTCCGAAAATTTACCTCACACTCCAACTCTTCCGGTTTCAGTTGACAGCTTGGTGCAGGGCACGATTCCAACTCCCAAAAACGTTCCACAAAACTATCCAACGATGGACTACTAACGAATGGACTACAGATGGCTGTAAAACAATTCGACACATTCGTTGTTGAAGTGAGAATCGGCGCTCTCCCCATCAGAATGTGACCAAAGACACTATTAACAGTCATCAATTCGTGCGATTCACCTATACTAGGACTCCCACGTAGCAAGTGAGGAACTAACTCCGCACCAATGATGCCATCTATTCTACTAGGAAGGTAGAATTTGTCGTCAGCCAGTGTGAGATTTTCAAGATGATGAAGTTTGGATCTGTCGATTTCACAAGAAGGCAACTTGTCGATGATTTATCTACCACTGTGGCATCCATCGAAAACTTGACGGTAGGATCCAACTTCGACTGAATCGACACACAAGTACGACCTCGAACTTCACTAGTACCACCACCGAATCCACGAACAACGGTTTTCATGGGCTGGAATGGTAGTCTCAAACGCCGACACAATTTGGCTGTAACAAATGACACTGACTCCCGGTGTCAATCAAGAAACGAACATCACAAAGCTGATCATTACAATCTCGAATATGTGCAGTGACGGTCGACAACACAACGGTCGAATTTTTTACATCGTTGGATGTAGAACAACAACTAGTAGGTGATGTGCCACCTGCCTTGGAGTTCGACGAGGACGCAACACCTTCATTGGAACTTGATCTGGAAAAGTGCAATAAAGAATGATGAGATTCTCGACATTGAGCACACTGAGTTTTACTACGACAATCTCTACTCAAATGATCCACATCAAGACAACGAAAACAACAAAACTTTCCTTTAATCAAACAATAACGATCCCAAGGAGTCATTTTCAAGAAACTTGCACAATCTGCTAACCTATGACCCGGTTTTGAGCACTTCAGACAATTGGGCTTTTTACTAGATGCATCGTTAGATGAATCATTAGATTGAACCACAAACACCTTTGATTTATTATCCTTTTTGTGCCTCATATTAAATGATTCAGTCTGTTTCTCATCAGAAGGAAGAGTCTTAATTTGCTTTTCAATGAACTTGACATAATCGGTATAAGTTGGCATAGCCTTGTCACGGACGGCCGATTCAAAATTTCTACGAGAACTTGGATCCAGCAATCTCAAGCCATGATAGAGGAATATCGAGTCTGACAAATCAGTGAGTCGCAATCTCTTCACTGCATTGATTGAACTGCAAAACCCATCCAAAATCGCAATACAACCTGCCTTTGATTCTGATTTTATTGGACGAAATTCAAAAATTTGTTTGAAATAGGCATCGACTTGCGCCCGTGGATCGTTATAGCGGGTCAATAATGCCTGCCAAATTATTTGATAATTATTAGCCAATGGTGGCAAATGACGACAAATATTTGCTGCTTGTCCAGTAAGTCTACTTACAAGATATTGGACCTTCTGCTGATCGTTCAAACTCTTGTTGTCATGTACCAATGCCTTAAATAGTTCATAAAACACCGACCATTGAGTCTGGTTCCCATCAAATTTTGGAAGGTCGATTTTGGGCAGTACTGACTCGGACACGACCGGCTGTGCACTAGCTGCTGAAGCTGCCGAAGATTGAGCAATAGCATCAGTCGCCTCTCTCTGTTTGAGAGTGTTAGCCGCTACTTCAATATACTGAAACAGATCTAGATGTGAGTCGTTGAATGCTACAACATGGTCTTTATTCAACTCAAGTTCCAACTCATTAACCACTAATTCTGTCTTTTCATAATCCGAGATGGTCTGAGACACGCGAGGATACAACACTAAAAATTGCTCAGCAACTTTTGGATCAGAGACATTTTTAGACAGTTCATAAATCCTTTGCAATCTGGCATACAATTGTTCCAGTTTAGCGCGATGACCCTGATTTTTTCTGTAATTTTTCCTCCATCTTGAACTCATACACAAAACAATTCAGCCCCGACAATACAAAACAACAGACAATAAAACAAGAATGAGTTCAAAACTAAATGGAAGGAAGAATCACGACTAGTAAGTTATCAAAGTTAAACTTTGATTATCAATTCACAAGATAAGTTACTGCTGAAGACAAAACTATATGA
>NW_024089046.1:0-6005 GCF_014356525.2 Nilaparvata lugens | reverse complement strand
GATATTTGAATAATAGTTAGACGAAGGATGTATCATGTTTATTATTGAATGTAAAAATCCAAGCGAAATGGCACTCACTCACTGACTGACTGACTCCTCACTCGCAGAAACTAAAAATCTACCGACCAAAAACGTTCAAATTTGGTAGGTATGTTCTTTTGGCCCTTTAGAGGCGCACTAAGAACGGATTTGGCAATATTTAACTCTCAGGATGGTTTTTAAGGGTTTAAAGTTCGTCTTTTAGCATGTATATTCTTCTTATTCTCTTAATTATAATTGAAAAAAGGCCATACCATATGTTAATATAGAACTATAATCTAGAGAAGTTCCTCTTCGAAACAGTTGTTAACTGAAACTAAATTAATATTTTGTCAGGTTGGCATTAAGTTGAGTTGACTTTGTTAGTTTGGCACCAAGTTGAAGATTGAAATGCATTCATCGCGGAAAAATTAATTGGGCACTGCTACTTCAATCAGAGCTATTCCTGGGAATATTAATTACTAGCAGTCAGGCTCGCTTCGTTCGCCATATCCGTTTAGCCAACGTTTAGTCTGGACCCCCGACTGGATCATCCTAACATATGATAAAAAAATGCTCAAATGAAAAATGCAGGCAAGCGAATCGAGCCTGCTGATCTCATTCTTGGAAATCCAGTCGGGGTCCAGGGGGCGGAGCCCCCCGGCAAGACGGATATGGCGAGCGAAGCGGGCCTGACGGCTAGTGTAAAAATATTATCTGGATAAAGACTATTTATTTGAATAAGAAATCTCAAAAACAGAAAAAACTATAAATCTAAGTTGTCTAATTGTAGAGAATTAAAGACTATGATATGAAAAAGAACCTATTTGAACAGAAGAAAATAGGAAGAATGTAAGGTGTCCGATTGTGAAGGAAGCTATTGGTTTTGCAAAAACAATTATAATATTTATTTATTTATCTACATTCCAATCACTCAGGATAAAGAAACAGACTACCGTCCAAAACTTCTTTTTATCCCATTTCATTGAATAAAGTCCAAATAAAGGTTATGTGCGACTCTCCAATTCTTCACTAATTTCCATATAGAAAGAAAACACAAACACTTGAAACATTAATTTTGAATTTAGAAAGATTAAGATCCGAATTGATAACACAATTCCTTCTACTTGGTATTCAAAACTGTAAAATAAATAATTATTTGAAATACTTTGTTCCGAAAATTAAACCATCTTCTCCGTAGAAGCACAGCTGATCCTCAGTAATATCATAGCATATGATATTGTTACGGCTTCTACACTGATAAAACACATGATGCGATTTATACTGATTAGATTTATCACTTACAACACTTTAACACGAAGGTAACCTAGAAACAACTATGAACTTTCACTACTGGTGGTGTCGAGCACGCCCGACCAATCACAGTGTTTCGAAGGTTCTGGACGTGCTTGTCATTGGTCGACGTCTCCCTGCGCCAAGATGAACTCACTAGAATGATCTAGAACGATCCAGAAGCCCCCCTGCCTCCCCTGTGTTGTTCAATAGAAACCTCTCGCCTCCTGCCATCCGTCTAAAGGCCTCATCCATCACAATATACCACTTATACTATACCAGAGAGTATAAAGCTGCGTACACATATACGCACTTCCACCCGCACCGAGCACGCTCCGCCTTCGTACCGCCCTCGTTCTCCTCCTCGTACCAGAGTCGCTCCGCCCGCGCACCCATCATGAACGTTACGGAAGATGTTAGATCTTCTCGCGTTCCCCGGTCGAACCACTGTTGCTCGCGGTCGATCATCAATCGCTCTGCTCGAGTGACGTTCGGTTGCGGAGCAGAGCGAAAGTCTGTACGCACCTTAATGGTTGATATACTTCAGTTCACTTAACATCTCCACTTGACATCATATACTTTATAATATCGAATTTATTATGAATGAAATTATAGATAAATATGAAATTAATGAATTATACTATTGTTCAATCAACAACCCTTTCTCTGAATGAAGATTCAGTAAACGGGAGGGACTAATTCCCGATGGAAAATTAAAATCTACAAAGACTGAAGCAGAGAAAGACCGTGCCTTTCATTCATGATGATGAGGATCCAAATTGGAAATTCCGATCTGTTTGATTACAGTTTATAGTCAGATTACTGATCTCACTAATGAAAATTCACTCTAGTTGATCACTATTCGATTATACTCAAGTTCATTAAGCATGATGGAATTGGTCAATGGTCATACTACTCTGATGAGAGTGGTTCATTACGAAACGAACAATTATTTCCATAGTACTATACAACAGACAAGATGGTTCGAATCTATAATGATTAGTATTATCACAGGCTTGAATCTGTGGTACTACTTAGTACTTACTCCCTAGCTCTACAAACTCATTGAAGGTTTGGCTTCCCTTAGTATGCCTCTCCATTCGTCCTGATTTTGTGCCTTTCTTCTCTAACTTCTGATGCCCATCTGCTCAGTCCGTTTCGACGTCATCAATTCGGCGCGTTCTTGACTTTTTCCCCAAACTTCTTCCTCTTGGATTAAATCTGAATCATAGAATAAAAAATCTGATAGATGTTTATGATCTGAACACTCGCTTCGCTGTTCTTGAATCATCCATTCGTTGCACAAACCTTACCAACTTCGACGCCGTACCATACAATCAAATTAGACACTTCACTTTCATTTCTGCTATAATATCTGGGCTGTTAAGGCTCTTGCAACTCTTCAATTACCATAGTTCTAATATTTATGAGCATCGATACAGATAACGTGTCTTTGAATGGATCAAATCAACCAGCACATTTGATTGAAATTTTGAAACATCACCTCTTCAATTCGATAGAATAGCTTTTAGTTTTGATCTAGCGCTTGGTTTTCCTTCTCATATTGTATTGTTGGTCTAATATACAGAGCGTTCTGGAAAAAAATGCCCATAAGGTGATTTCTCACATCAAAAGAAGTGAAAAAGTTTCAATTAACATAAGGTCAAAAATGCTTTGTTACCAAGTTATACAGAGTGAAAGATTTTCGTCTGAATTTCAGTTCCCCTGTCCTACGGGTATTTGTTGGCTGTTAATTAAGATGATAAATTCAGTGTACTTTATGTAAAATGAACTGAGGAATTGAATGAATCCGTTTCCAGACCGTTAGCTACAGTAATTTTTAAGATATGTGACGAAATACGCGAACCTTGGCCGAAAAAACAAGTTCCTTCAAGGTTTGAATCAGATTTACTATGTTAAATGTACAATAAACACAAATATTCTTTCACAGAATTCATAGAAAATTCAATTTTGAAGAGAAATATGTAGAATAGGTCTATAATACAATCGCAATGTATGGCCATTTGTTTTGATATAAAACAAACGCAACCTTCAATAAATAACACCTAATTGCATACAAAACGCATAAAAAATAGACAGAATCTGTTAATCTCTCAATTTTTATGCGTTGTGTATGCAATTAAGGATTATTTTATTCAAGATTGCGTTTGTCTATTATAGACTTATTCTGAATCTTTCTCTTCGAAATTATTTTTTCAGAACATTCTGTATATGTTGGGCTTGTAATTACAGGAATTTAAATGTTTTGCTTTATATCTGGTATTTTTTCTTGTAGCTGAATAAACTTCCAATCTATTACATCTGAACCAAGAAAACGCATCAACAAAGAAACAAGGACATCTCTTTTCAACATGAAATAAAAAAAATTGTGTGTCATCTATGCATGTTCCAGTCGAGTTGGCATCAAATGTAACAGAAAATCCATGAAATTTATTTTTTCAGAAGATGGGAAGTGCTTTAATATAACTATATATGCATAAATAATATGAATATGACTATGTATGTAACAGAGTCTGTTGGTCGGAAAATTTTGCACGAACAATGGAAACTCTGTCTATTGTACATCATATTCATATATGCATATACATTACGCATACACAATGGGTTCTCTTCGAACAATAGAAGGGCAACAACATTGCTAGAGAGAAATGAATGTAGGTTGAAAAAAGAAAGAGAAACATTTCCACGTTTAATGTGGATAAACGGCAAAGTTCAGATTTTAATTAACGATAATGGATATTAATTGAATTCGGGCTGGGCAAAAAAGGTCATTGAGTTCATTGGGGTGACTAATGAGGTATATTGAATTTATCGTTCTGTAATATTAGGTATGATGTTCTAAAGTATCGCTGGCTCTGAAACTTTTGATGAACTCTTGAGTTTCATCGAATTTATTGCACTTTGACCTTCCATTGATTCATATCATCTCATAATAATTGATATATTCCTATTCCATAAACGAAATATAGTCTCCTAAATTGTATGAGAGACTTAGAATGGTAGGAAGGAATGCAGAGAGTATAGAGAAAAAGAGGATGACAGAACGCTCAGTTAATAGAAAAATGTCAATCAATCAATCAATCAATTTATTTAGCCTGGCGATACAGTAGTACATAAGGCTACGTCACAAAAATTTTATAAAATTACGATTACCGGTCATAATAAAATCATAATTAGGTCAAAATACATAAAAAAAAAATCCTTAAAATGAGTAAAGACAACAATATCAATTGAAAGCATCCATAATAGGGCTACGTTATAATTAACTATTTCAGTAATAGTTGACATTAATAATTTATTCTACCTACTACTGTCCTGAATTCCTCTAAAGAGTAGAATGGATTTTCTATGAGCCATTTTCTAAATGTCTGAGGAATACAGGCAGGGGAAGGGTACGAAGGAGGCTGGTAAAAGGTTGAAAAATTTATCCCACTATTGGAAAACTCGAAAGAGATTTGCTGAGTCTGCACCTAGGTACGTGTAGATCTCACTGGCCCTAGTCGGATAATTCTGAATATTACTGGCAACCGTCAATACACAATTTTTATGTGATTTGTGATATGTGAATTTTTATGTCATTCTACATGGAAGAGTTCCAGAGCAAAAAGAGAAAAAGATGAAAGTTGAAAGAGAGACAGGGCCTCTTTCAGTCGCCTCTCACGATACAAGCTGAGATACTGAGGGTCCATTCTATTGCCCTCACTATACAAGAGAAGGCCACGTCAGGATGGCGAAACTAATGATAAATGTAACATTTTAATTTATAGACTCAAAGTAAACATTTGACTGCCACCATTTTAAAGACGCCAGGACTATTGTTATTAATTATCTGAATATTATAATTAGTTTGATAAGTACTGTTGATCATCATCTACGTGCATGGATTAAGCCAGAGCACAAGAAAAGGTCAGTATGGTGATATTTTATCGACATATTATGATCTATATTTATAAAAGCGAGTACTTTGGCAATATTTTAACTTTAAGGGTGGTTTTTAAGGTTTAAAGTTCGTCTTTTAGCATTTATATTCTTCTTATTCTTTTAATATAATTGAAAAATGTCCATACCATAAATGTTAATATAGAACTATACTCTAGAGAGAGTACCTCTTCGAAACAGTTGTTAACTGGTAACTAAATTAATAATTTGTCAGGTTGGCATAAGTTGAGTTGACTTTGTTAGGTTGTCACCAAGTTGCAGTTCGAAATGCATTTGAAAAATTGATTGGACACTGCTACTTCAATCACAGCTATTCCTGGAAATATTATATTACCATCCATCATGCTCGCTTCGCTCGCCATATCCGTTTAGCCAGACGTTTGTTTGGACCCCGACTGGATCGTCCTAACATATGATAAGATGCAGGCGAGCGAAGCGAGCCTGCTGATCTCATTCTGGACGATCCAGTCGGGGGTCCAGGGGCGGAGCCCCTTGCTAGATGGATATGCGAATGAAGCGAGCCTGACGGCTAGTATGATTTATATGACATTTGAATTTGTAGACTCAAAGTAGAATAACAATTTATTAGTTTTTGTAAGTCGGTACAGGCAAGAGCCTACAATTAAACAACTATAATATAGACTGAAAAAGGGGGTGTAATATTTATATCGTAGTTCTGATTTTTCAATATGTGGCTTGGATGAGAGATCTACACCCAATTTTTTCAAGCAAAA
>NW_024089045.1:0-5995 GCF_014356525.2 Nilaparvata lugens | reverse complement strand
AAGAATTTAAATTCTGTTGGCATCATAAACTGAACGTTTATCAGTTTCATTGGAATCTAAATATTTTGACATCTTCATTAGGTCAAGGCCAATAATAAATTTTTAGATCTCAGTTCACTAGTAGCTACTATTGAGTTTTACTGATATATAGTTATAGGTCTATATTGTAGTGAGGTCCACGTTCTCTAATGCAGTATTTTGATTAGCATTGGTGTTGCTATCATGTCTATCATTTGACCAGCAAATAGCGCTATCTTTTCTAGCACAGCACAGCTAGCCATCGTTTTAAATTCAATCAATTTAACAATCAAACGAAAACTTTTGTGTAGTTGAGAAGTTGATATGTGGTATCATTCATATTGAATGAAAAAGACTAAGAAATCGTCAAAAACCACAGATTTTAAGTATCAATAACTGTGGTTTTTTGACAATTTCTTAGTCTTTTTCATTCAATATTTCAACGAATATATCAATTATGAAAATCTATTATTAATAATTGAAAAACTATTTTCTTGATAAATAAAATATAATGATTATTCTAAACAAAATGATCAGATGATATGAAATCAGATATAACTGTATCAGCTATCTTCTATACAATGCAGTAGCAAGGCAGAGAATCGGCAACGCTGTTTTTCTGTATTTTTCCACTGCCATTATAACATGAACCTCACTATAGTAAAATGTAAGTAGTGGGCAACTATTACAAATATATGCTACAGGCATATAGGCATATATTATACTATATTTATTTTCAACTCTTTTATATCATCTGCAACTATTTTAAAGCATATAGATAAGGATTGATAATGAGTGACAGTTATTGCAAGAAAGAGAAAAGAGAGAGTGAGTAAGAAAGGAATATAGTGTGAAAAAGATTAGTTGATTGATTTGTAGCCTTTATTGAGGGCTGAGTTAGGACTACAGGTCCTCTCTGCCACACAGAGAGAGAGAGATATAAATGGAGAGATAGATAGATTGGCCTACAGGAGAGAGGGAGTGAGTGAATGAGTGTGAAGAGAGTGTGATTGTGAGAGAGAGTGAGTAGGACAGATGTCCGACCTTGACTCCTACCATACTGTGATGACCTCATCCAATGTAAAATGAAGTGAAGGCTTTGTTTACGATCTTGAAATGACACTGAAATTGAAATGTCTCTTTCAACTGACGTCACAGCTTGCTCATCAAAGCCTCGTCACCTCTTCTTCTCTCCATCAATGTCCCTCTTCACTCTATCTTTATCATTCAATTAAAAAAAATGCTTCTAATTATTAACGTCTCTTTCTTCCAAGTATAGAGGCCCGGCTGCACAACAGCCGGTTAAATTTCAACCGTGATCAATTCCACGAGAACCAATCAAGAAGACGTTTTGAAATCCGGCTTCTCCGATTGGTTAAGGTTGGTTAAGATTGGTTAATTGTTAATCGGAGAAGCCGTCTTTCAAAAACGTCTTCTCTGATTGGTTCTCGTGAATTTAATCACGGTTATAATTTAACCGGCTGTTGTGCAAGCGGGCTTCTATACTTGAATTCAATCTTTTTTTTGAAGCGACACCGAAAGTGGAAATAATTTATTTTTCTCTTCTTCTTCCAACGTCTTTCTCTTAGTTCCCTGCTCATTTATCGTCTCTTCTTTTCTTCTTCCAAAGAAGTTCCAAAGTGTTTCTCTCAGTTCCCTGCTTTTTTATCGTCTCTTCTCTTCTTCTTTCCCTTAGAGCGTTATCTTATTATTATTTGTCTTAATTCTCCGTGCATTTCCCCCCACCATTCTCTTATCAGAATCCCCAAACTCTTTTTCTTCATAATTTATCTACCAAAATCATTCCCCTCCCACTCCTGTTGTAACGTTGTGAATTTAATCACGGTTATAATTTAACCGGCTGTTGTGCAAGCGGGCTTCTATACTTGAATTCAATCTTTTTTTTGAAGCGACACCGAAAGTGGAAATAATGTATTTTTCCTCTTCTTCCAACGTCCTTCTCTTATTCCCTGCTCATTTATCGTCTCTTCTTTTCTTCTTCCGTTCCCTTTTCAACCTATTCCTCTCGATTATTCTCTCTGCGTCTTCCTCCCATCATTTTCTTATCACATCATCTCTCTCACACTTCCTTTCTCCCCACTCTCCAAATAAATCGCTCCCATTCCGTTGTTATCAACCGTTCCTATTTTCTCAAAAAAAAAACCTTCTCACTCTCGTCAGTTCTTTTTTGACACCGTATCTGATAGTTACAACAACTTTGTTCTTTCTGTGATATATTCGTCGTTTTTATCTGTTTCCTACGGCATTCTTGTTGCTTCTTGTATAATATATTTTCGTCATCACCTTTTTTTGTGATATATTCGACGTTATTGTACTGTATAACAAACTGTTATTCATCAGTGTAGTAGGCTACTGCACAATAATTAGAAGAACGGAGTTTGACTTATAAGTCAACTTAATTGTCTTCAGCAATAATTACGAAAATACATTAAAAATTCTAAACGTTTCAAAGGAGATTGAGTGAATTGAGTTGTGAGAACGTTTCGGCAATTAATGACAGTGCATCGCTGATCATCGTCTCTATTGACACAGTCACTTTTAATTAATTCGATATCAATGAAATCGGGATTAAAAATTAACAGACGTTCGTGCATCCGGGTTTAGGAATTCAAACTGTTTTATGGACTTCGTAGCCTACTTTTTCCCCCAAAAAAAATGGGCGAATTGAGTTGTTGAAAACATTTAGCGGCAATTAATGACAGTGCATCGCTGATCTCGTGTCTATTGAAACACGGTCAATTTCAATTCGATATATTTAATCGAGATTAAAGACGTTTGTGCATCCCGGTTTAAGAGTTCAAACTGTTTTTAATACTTCGTACTTTTTCCAAAAAAATTGAGTGAATTGAGTTGATGAAATAATTCAGCGGCAATTAATGACAGTGCATCGTTGTCTCTATTAAACGCGGGTCAATTTTAATCAGAGATCAACAAGTTGACCGAGATAATTCAGCAGTTGGTCAACAAGTGGAGTGTTGTGTAGTGCTCTTAACAGGCTGATGTTCGTTTATAGTTGGATAGGTCAGTATTTATTTCTGTTTTACTTGTATTTCAAGAGTTTTGTATTTGTAATTCATATTATTTTATTTAGAAATATGAATCTAAAGGTGCTTACAGATATACGCGCCGCGAACATGAGCATTCACTTTTAATCAGCTGAATATATCTGTATTTTTACAGAAACGGTAAGATACAGATATAAAAAGCTTGGCATCAGCTGATTGAAAGTGATTGCTCATGTTCGCAGCGCGTAAATCTGTACGCACCTTTAGAGTAGCCCTGAAGAGAAAGAACTATTTTATAAAAGACCCTACGTACCTGAAGTGGTGATATCTCACTCGATAGGCCACAGCATCAATCATCAATAACTCTACCGTAATACAGGAATCTGAATTTATATTAAACCTCATGCTTTGACTAGTACCTATATTATATCTTGACTTTTCTAAATTTTTACAATAATTCTCTCATTATGAAATGTGAATGAAGTGGTATTTAACTTTTACCAAAGAGCAAAAATAGCATGAGAAGATATCCCATGGTATAGGTCGTTCATGTTTCAAATTTCATGCTGTTTTCTTGTCAACTCAAGCCTATATACGACTAGCTTACAAGGCTAATGACGACTTCATCTGTCTATTATTACCTACTGTGTTGTTGGGGTGAGAATGTAAGAACGGCACAGTATGAGAGACTAACAGCGTCACATAGCTGCACCAAAAGCAACTACTAGAATGACTATCGGCCTCAGTTAACAGTGATATTTGGAACACAAATACCCTATACCATGTATTCAAATTGGTTGTTATCTTACAACTGATAGCCAACAGCTGATCAGCTGACGTCAGTTAGCAAACAGCTGATTGGTGAACGGGAGAGCGTGGGTTGTGTTGAGTATTGATCCACGGCCACAAGTGGTTGGCAGTTGGGAGATGGGGGTCTCTCTTATCTCCTGCAACACAGAGCGCGATAGCTAACGGAGGTGACACTCATTGAGGTAGCAGCAACAATTATGTTCCCATTTTCAAAAAATGTACTCACCTTATTGCCAACCTCACAAAGTTGTTTCTAGTGTTTGTGTTTTGTTTCAATGTGGAAATTAGTGAAGAATTGGAAAGTCGCACATAACCTTTATTTGGACAATTATTTTATGAAATTGGGATGAAAAGAAGTTTTGGACTGTAGTCTGTTTCTTTGTCCTGAAGTTGATTGTGAATGATACATAAATAAATAAATAGTCATAGAATAAAACAATCTAAAACAGTATGAGTTTTCTCTAACATAGAATAAAAACACCAATCTTCAATCTTTTGAAGTAATAGTTTTTACTTGTAGTGATAACTATTTGTCTTTAGTAATAAGCCTACAGTACTTGAATCATAATAGTGTCGACTTTTATAGTGAGTAGTTCATTGAATTAACGTTTTCATAGTTAACAAACAACTCGGCATTGGTGTGGAGCTAGTAAGGATAGAGCTATCTGCATTGCCAAAGACAGACAAGGATAGCAATCCAATGTTACCAGGTGCTGACTTTATACCTAATCTCACAACATAGTATACAGTAGCCCTATGTGAGGTCCACGTTACAATGGCAGTGTTAGTTTAGCAATGTATTGTTATCCTCATCTATCATTCAACAAATCTGACAGTGCTATCTCTTTCTCGCTTTGCTCTGTTGCCAGATCGTCTTTCAACATTGCAGAATTGATAATTAATTAACAAAATATTTCTTCTCAATTATGAAAATTCTTATGAAATTATTGGAAAATATAGTTCCTTGCTTGATAAAATATAATGATTATTTTGAGCGAGAATGAACAGTTAATATTTACATCGATAAACCTGTATCAGCTACCGTCTATAAAAGCATTGACAGACAGAGGTTTAGTAACGTTGATCTGCTATCTTTCTCCACTGCCATTATAACGTCAATCTCACTATAGCTATCTTTATATCGTGGTCGTCCTTCCTTCAAGATTGGGCAATTTGCCTGTTTCGACTTCAAACTCACCATCACAGAAAGATAAACAATCACAATAAAGATGCCTCTTTATTATATCAAGCATTATCTTTACTCTATGATAGTACTGTATCACTCTTCAGCTAGAGCAAAGACCTTAAAGATATGGTGCGGTCCACGTTATAATGGCAGTAGATAAAGATGGAAGAATAGCGATGCCGATTCTACACTGTCAAAAACATAATAAATTGGCATCGTTGTGACCTAGAAAAGGATAGTAACACCGCTTTGTCGAATAATAGACAAGGATAGCGAAATCTGAGTTGATCAAATACTGTCATTATACGTGGACCTCACTATAGACCCACAATGCCTATGCCTTCCCAATGATAGCTATCATAGCTATGATAGCTATAGCTCTCAAAGAGAGCTATCTCTTACTTGAAATTGAAGGCCGCCAATGGGGTATTTTAGCACGAGATATTTATATTTATATATATTTGTAATTCTATAGATTGTATGTATGTTATAATTTTATGGGTTGCCCCCTCAATGGCCGATTTCAATTCAAGTACGACACTATCGCTGCATGTGAGTCTTTGCATCTTTAGGTCTTTGAGCTAGAGAGAGCTACCTCCAGTAGATATTTATCTCTATGTTATCAGTGACCTTGACCTTCGGAGCGTGGATATTTTTCGGCTCTTATCAAAGTGATCACCGTGTATCTTATCAGTAGAGGCTTACTGTACCACTACTGTGAACTGATATTTCTTCCAATCATTTGTTGAAATGAGTTTCAGGAGACGACGTGCATTGTCAATGTTATAACTACTGCAGTACCCTACACGAGGTAGATATTGTTTAACCTCAAATTTTTAATTTAATTTCGTTTGCGGAGTTTAAATTTTTCAAGTTTTGGGTTTTTTCATTTCTAGAATGATTCTATAATATGTGAGTAGAAAAAATCATGAAATTTGGGCACAATGTTCAAATT
>NW_024089044.1:0-5987 GCF_014356525.2 Nilaparvata lugens | reverse complement strand
TGTGAGTCTTTGCATCTTTAGGTCTTTGAGCTAGAGAGAGCTACCTCCAGTAGATATTTATCTCTATGTTATCAGTGACCTTGACCTTCGGAGCGTGGATATTTTTCGGCTCTTATCAAAGTGATCACCGTGTATCTTATCAGTAGAGGCTTACTGTACCACTACTGTGAACTGATATTTCTTCCAATCATTTGTTGAAATGAGTTTCAGGAGACGACGTGCATTGTCAATGTTATAACTACTGCAGTACCCTACACGAGGTAGATATTGTTTAACCTCAAATTTTTAATTTCATTTCGTTTGCGGAGTTTGAATTTTGAAGTTTTGGGATTTTTCATTTCTAGAATGATTCTATAATATGTGAGTAGAAAAAATCATGAAATTTGGGCACAATGTTCAAATTACCAACAGCCGTGTAATCAATCATAAATTCATTCAAATTATAATATGCATTATCACAAAATCAGCTGAACGGTGTAGACGTCTCCTGGGGATGATGCGTCATTGAAAAATATCCTATCCCCTACGTGTACAAGCCGATTCTTTCCATTATTACATTATAGATTTATCATTAGGTTTACCGGTACTTACCAAGTTGTCGTTCTAACAAGCTAAACTGTTATTATTTGCTAGGTTGGGATAAAACTAGGAAAATATGCTAAATATAAATAGGCGAACCTCCAAATTCCTGTATCTGTTTACCAAATTAACAGTTTCATTCTTTAATTATTTCCACATATAATTTAAATCAAAATGATCGGAGAGATGAGATAAAAACTGTCCTATTCCTCTTTTAAATTTAGATTCAGACTAAAATTCAAAAATTGGTTATCGATGGTTAATATTTTCATAACTCAATTCATTTTGAGTTGAGTACAATTTTTAGTCAAAAAAAAAAATAACCAAAAAATCTGTAGGTCAATTGAAACCAATATTAAAAACTATCTAAATATCATTAAACACTGATATAATAGAGAATTATTCAAATAATATTTATTTATGGATTTCATCCTCTGTAGAGATGATAATATCTGTATCAAATCAAAGATGGACGCCGTTCTGTATCTCTGTATCACCCTGACGTCATTCTGTATCACTTGAAACAAAAATTTAACATTGGAGAGATAGGAAAATCAAAAACCAATACCAGGGTGTCAGAAGAACACAGGAGGTAAAAATGCAACGCGTGCTTGCAACGTAACTGACCTCGATGGAGACGGATTTTGGTAACCAGCTGTACCACTACACACCGCAAAATAATAATGAAAAAATAATTATGTATTAACAATTCATACGTTCAAATAAAATATTTAAATTATTTCTCTGATGTATCAAATTATCTGTTTATTGGAAGCACTATTAACGCAATTCATAGTTGAAAAAAATAATGAACATCAAACAGCTGATTAGCTTCAACAGCAGGTAGCCAGCCGTACCACTACACAACGCAAAAAATAATAGAAAATAATTAAGTATACCTATCATCAAATTAGAATTATGATATTCAAATAATATTTTTAAAAGTTTCAAATATATTTTCTAGTTGATTTATACCATTATTCATTGAAAGTTGGAATATATATAAGTACTTTTGATTGAAACATTTGGAAAAAATATCGACATTCAATGGTTCTCAAATGATTTTTATAGATAAGGAATTTATAACTATAGATTAATGTCTTTATTACGTTTGAAAGAATTATTCATAAAAAGATTCACTCTTCATTCTATATTATTCAAAAGGTTTGAAACATCATTATCATGTTGGCTCACCGGCAAATTCAAACTAGTTATCAACCGGCAAATTCAAAAGCTGTATGCTATCTATGAACAGAACTAAAGTAAACTTTATGCTATACCTACTAACTACGGTATATAATGATTATATTGAAAATCGAATAAAATAGCTCTTTACTCTTGACTTTAGTTAGTAATTAGAACTTGTTACTCAACAGTCAATTGATATTACAAAAAAGGTCCTCATGCGTACAAAGCTACTATGAAGCTAAAAAAGTTAGAGATATAAAAACTAGGGAAAATTCTACTAGAGATGCGGTCCTGCTTTTTTTTTGAAGCATTAAATCTCTCAGTTTGATTTTATTAATTGCAGTGACAAAATTTTCAACTACGGTATATGATGATGAGAAAAATGTTATATTCTACAACAATGTTTGCTACAAAATAGGCTCTGATGAACCGTTCAATAGTTATGGTTAAATTACTGGAACATCATCCCATTATCTCACATAGCCCATAGGCCATCATGAAATGAACCGATCAGATTCTCAAAGGAAATCTATCAGGAAAGCGAGCTGTACAGCCCACAACAGCAACTTCTACTGAAATACTTGAAGAAACAAATCTATAGAGTCTCAGTCACCGCTATAGTAGCATAACAGCTAATACAGAAAAATCTAATAATTTAATCAGTTACTAAACAAATTTCGTGCAACTAGATCTTATTTTGAGCAGAATTTAAAGCTATTATATTTTTGATTATTGTAAATTTTCTTGTATAATTTACTACTGATCTTCAGTTTACTTGGACTGAGATTTTGAAATCAGGTTAACTCTTTATTCTTTGCTCTTTGAAAAAAAAATCTTTATACTAAAAACTATAATAATCTGATTAAGAAAGTAAGCATTTTTATTGATTTCTTTCTCATTCCATAGTTAATAATCCTCTTGGTAACTTAGTGAAAAATTACTTTAGAGTTGTTTGTACGTCAGCTAGTTCAATATGTTATTTTTGACTTAAGTTCTTATTTTAGACTATATAATTGTCAAGTATTCTATCAAGTAAACTTGTCAATTGTTCAATGAATCTTTTCTTATCTTCTGCCATTTACACAAACAGACCCATACTTGTGGGTCAAGTGGAAGAGGGGGCTCTTATTGCCTCAACTTCGCCCACATCATTTGTAATGTTATAAAATGAAAATAAAAGACATTATCTATCACTTGTTGAGTCAACTTCTTTCCATAGTCCAAATATCAACCGAATCTGGCACATTCGCATTTTTCATAAAATCCATGGTTTATCTAATTTTTTTTTGTGAAAAATCAAAATCGCTCTAACTTCGTGACCTTATGCTCTTTGATGAGAGGAACATGAATCTGGAATCCGATTCGCAAAATTCCTCACCGTTTGAAAATTTGCAAATTTTACGTTTGAAGCTGCATAATTCACCCTGTATAGTAGCTGGTGGTGCCAAATTTGGCTCAGACATTTCTCAGATAAAGCTTCATCTATGGTGCAAATTTCAGCCAACCTGAGATACTTTTTTCTTTACTGTTTAAAACGCACAATGAAACATAAACAATCTATACCATAGGTTATCTTCTTATGATATATTTTTTCTATGATAATAATCACCATACTAATTACTTGAATAATTCTAACGATTTCAGCGGCCGTTTTCACAGTACCATTTTGAACCAAATGTCGGCTTAATATGAATTAAATCCATGTTAAGTTTAATTGATATTAAAACACACCAGCTGATCCAATTCGGTTTAAGCTTTCACCGAGAAAACTGCACTTGGTGGCAAGTAATAATCGAAAATATCATTTGAATCTTTTCAAATTGAGAAATTTATTAAATAGTTGGATATCAATCATCTTTCAAACACAATTAATGTACTTATCAGGTAACCGTTTATATTTTTCAAGGCATAGTCCCTCTGGTAACAGTAGACTATATAATTAAAACATCACTGGCATTGAAACATGTTGAAATTATTGGCCCGCTCGCCGAAGCGCTCAGTTGCCCCGCTCGCCGAAGCGCTCGTTTTGCCCCAACTGAAACATATAATATAAAGACACTGCGGTCAACTACTGACAAATCCGAATCAATGTATTTGCCTTTTGAACCAAAACATATAAACTTGGGGCGTTTCGTGTGTCTACTTTTATTGTATCGGCACCGAACCCCACTTCAGAGATAGAATCATTTATACTCTTATTTTCCAAGAAGGATTTTGCCTCTTGTCTAATAAAAATATTCATCATTCTACTCTGGATCCTAAACTAACAAATTTACCATTTTCATTAAGTTGACAATGCGTAGGCAATAAATAAAATACATTGCATCTGATTACGTTTATTGAAAACTTTTCAAGTTTACAAAATAAAAGAATGTTACACAATAAAAAACTTATTACTATCAAACCTATACTCTGAAATATGTTTTCTTTTTGACAAGACCTAATTTTTAAATAATGAACAAATTTTACTGATTTTCTGAAAATAGATTAGATTAATTAATTTTTACTCACGTGAATTTAGCCTAAGATTCCACTTTTAATTTTAAACACCTTAAAAAATTAAATTGACACTTTCAAAAGTTATTAATAAACAAATTTTCTACTTTATGTTTAATTGAACAAATAAATGAAATAATAATAAGCTATTAATTAGAATTTTACCAATAAATGTGGAGCAACCAAATTTTTGTTCTAACTCGTGGAATCTCAGGTGAAAAAAGGTACGGAAACAAACAGGAGTATATATTATAAACTTCCTTTACCTGGAGCAAATAAATCTCAATGCTACTGAAATCTGAGTTATATAATTCAATGTATCAACCAAATAAAAGTTAAATTTTAAGTTATAATCTGGTTATTTAATTTGTACACTGTCAAAACTTTATAAAAATTAAATAAACATGTTACAATTCAAACGAGTTCATTTATTCAACCTGATTTATTGACATTAAAAGGCGGCAAGTTTAAAATTTTGTTTTGGCGGTATAAGATCGACAAGTTTGAACTACAAAATCAATTCTCTCTCAAGTTAACTGATAATATTTAATGTGACATTTTTTATTATTTTTTCTAACATTACAAATGCCCGCCTTCAACAATAAAAATTTATTTTCAATTTTGAAAAAATTTAAAATTGATTTTTTTTTTTTTTATAAGTGTAATTACACAAAGTATAGAAATTCTAAATCAAGATTATTACATCGAATATACTGAATAATTATTATTTTTTTTATATAAAGCAATTGCATTAAATTCTCATAGCAAAATTTAAGTATGTCAAAAATATTCAAATGATTATTAATTCATATAAGAAAATTACAAATTATTTCCGTTACATTTTTATGCATAACAATCTAGAATGTATATTGTCAAAATTTTCATCAAAATGAATACCTTATAGATATAAACAATAATGTCAAACTGTAAGAATAAAATTCCATAAGTTAATAATAATGAATATAGATTATTAGAATACAAAACAAATATAGAATAAATCAATGATGTATAGTGGATATATTCATGTTATAAAAAACATTCTCAAATACTCATACTCAATTATAGTCTATTACGAAGAATAGTTCAATATATGAAGACACTTTCAATATATTACGTCGATGAATGTTTTTTGCGATGAAATGTTTTATGTGATGATCAATGATGATGAAGAATGTTTTTATTCCAATGAATGCGAAGATGGTAGCAGTATAGAACTCTAGAAGTTCTTGTAGACCAACTCGTTCTTGAAGTACCATGGAATTGTAGTCATCAGTCATCATTGAAGAATTATAGTCACAAATTGTAGACATCGCAAACATCTCGTTTCATTTTTCTTAGTGCTTCTAAAATTTTTAGGAGTGATTTTTCTTCTTTTTTATTCTCGAAGATAACATAACAGCATACAGATTTCAGACACATCTTATGCAGTAATAACTTGTAGATACATCGTGAATAACTTGAAGATATTGTAGATTTCAGTCATGATTTTTTTTTTTTTTTTTTTTTTTCATCATGAGAAAGTTCATTTGATAGAAGTTCTTGTAGAAATAACTATTTTATTCGATAGTTATTACGAGTTTTGAAGATCAATTTGACATTTTGTAAAGCAGGAACATTGTTTACAAAAATCCATTAGACTTGGATTTAGATGAAGATGTTACAAAAATCCATTAAACTTGGTTTTATGCGAATCTTGAAGATCAATTTTAACAATTTTTTACAAC
>NW_024089043.1:0-5579 GCF_014356525.2 Nilaparvata lugens | reverse complement strand
ATCTACTTTGTTTAATTTACTTTTTACTTTGACTTTTTTTATCGGACAGCATACCACTAATGTGAATCTTAGATATCAATGAATTGCGTATATTTGTAATTTAGGTTACAAATATTGCTTTCCAAAAAAAATTAAGGTACCCCAATTTCTGAATTTCTATACGTTTAAGGTCCCCTGAGTCCAAAAAAGTGGTTTTTGGTTATTGGTCTGTATGTGTGTGTGTGTGGTGTGTGTGTGTGTGTGTGGTGTGTGTGTGTGTGTGTGT
Source organism: Nilaparvata lugens (assembly GCF_014356525.2). Classification (NCBI taxonomy): domain Eukaryota; kingdom Metazoa; phylum Arthropoda; class Insecta; order Hemiptera; family Delphacidae; genus Nilaparvata; species Nilaparvata lugens. The sequence continues at coordinate 5,314 of NW_024089043.1, read as the reverse complement.
GTGTATGAGTGTATGTGCGTCTGTGTACACGATATCTCATCTCCCAATTAACGGAATGACTTGAAATTTGGAACTTAAGGTCCTTACACTACAAGGATCCGACACGAACAATTTCGAACAAATACAATTCAAGATGGCGGCTAAAATGGCGAAAATGTTGTCAAAAACAGGGTTTTTCGCGATTTTCTTGGAAACGGCTCCAACGATTTTGATCAAATCTATACCTAAAGAAGTCATTGATAAGCTCTATCAACTGCCACAAATCCCATATCTGTAAAATTTCAGGAGCTCCGCCCCATCTATGCAAAGTTTGATTTTAGATCCAATTTCAGGTTTAGTTACAATTTGAACGAAAAATTCCAAGTTGAAAAGATTGAGCATGAAAATCTCTTCAATTAATGTTTTGTAACTTATCACTAAAATCTATATATATAAAAGCGAAATGGCACTCACTCACTGACTGACTGACTCACTCACTCACTCACTCACTCACTCACTCCTCACTCACTCACTCGCATAACTAAAAATCTACCGGACCAAAAATGTTCAAATTGGTAGGTATGTTCAGTAGGCCTTTAGAGGCGCACTAAGAAATCTTTTGGCAATATTTCAACTCTAAGGGTTGTTTTTAAGGGTTTTAAAGTCGTCTTTTAGCATGTATATTCTTCTTCTCCCAATCTCTTAATTAGAATTGAATTTCCTTATCATATGTTACTATAGAACTATAATCTAGATAGAGTACCTCTTCGAAACAGTTGTTAACTGGCAACTAAATTAATAATTTTGTCAGGTTGACATTAAGTTGAGTTGATTTTGTTAGGTTGGCACAAGTTGAAGATTTAAATGCATTTATCGCGGAAAAATTGATTGGGCACTGCTACTTCAATCCTATATTACTAGCCGTCAGGCTCGCTTCGCTCGCCATATCTGTTTAGCCAGACGTTTAGTCTGGACCCCCGACTGGATTGTCCTAATATAATATGATAAAAATGAAAAAAATGCAGGCGAGCGAAGCGAGCCTGCTAATCTCATTCTTGGACAATCCAGTCGGGGGTCCAGGGGGCAGAGCCCCCTGGCTAGACGGATATGGCGAGCGAAGCGAGCCTGACGGCTAGTTGAAAATAAGCTCGAAATTCGAGAAAATGTTATTAATTCAATTGCAAACTGTTGGCAACTGTTAATTCTATTAAATCATTCACTATGAAGAGATAGCAAACTTCGTGTGTCTCCAACCTTATTGTCCTGTCACCAGCTGGCTTGGATCTTTGAATAGTAGACTTGAGATGCGCGTGAACACTAGCGTCAGGTGATCAATTTTCATAACGCAAGAAAGTTGTGTGAGTGCGCCACACCAGATTTTTAAAAATTAATGTGAAACTTATTTTGAGGCTAATTTTCTCCTATCAATTATATTATTGGATCTGGTTACTTCAAACTCTCTGAACTTCAAAAATGAATGCCTCTTCTATTATCCACGCATTCATCAATATTCATTCATTTTCCGTAAAATTCAAACCACAAATATCGTGAAAGCAAACGAGCCTCGAATTCAATAATTCAAACTCGAACTCAGCTACATTGTGGACTTCCAATCTATCATTCTTGTCCACTCACCCCTCACCCTCTTCCTCCTCCTCCTCCAGCACCTCCTCCAACATCACCTCTTCCCACTCCTCCTCCTTCTCCTCCTCATCATCCACCTCCTTTTCCTCCTCAACCACCTCCTCCACCTCCTTCTCCTCATCATCATCCTCCTCCTCCTTCTCCTCACACTCTTCCTCCTTCTCATCAGCATCATCATCATCATCATCATCAGCATCATCATCATCATCATCCTCCTTCTCCTACTCCTCTTCTCACAATATCAACACAGCAGCCCCCCTGTGGGGAGAAACAGAATTTCCGTCATTCCGATATTATGTTGATAGCCACACAATTCTGTTGTCAGAACTTGAATAGGAATCCTTCTACCCTGCTCCCCCACCCTTAAAAATTGATAAAAGGTTGGTTAGGTGTGTGGAGGAAGGGGGGAAGAAGTGTCAGCTGACAGAGGAAATTGAAAGCTTCAATTAACTGAAACTTGTGCTTTCTCTCACTTCCACTCACTCCCTCACTTTTTTCGCACTCTCACTCGATCTATCATTCATCTTTCTATTCAAATAACTCTATCTCTCTCTCTCATTCTCTCTCCCTCTCTCTCTCTCTTTATGATATTTGTAATTGATCAATACTAGTGCAGAACTGTTAAATAATTATTATTTATCTCTTAAGTTTGATTTAATTTTATTGTCAATTTTTGTAAATGTTTCCATATGCAACAGCCTAGTAACAATTATCAATAAATATTCTATCTATCTTCTGTCTCTCTTTCTCCCGGTCATGTGTTAATGGGGAAGTATATTTTATATCCTTCCAAAAGAATCGACAATTATTTGTTGAAACACCGCCGATTTATAAGTTACATCACATTATTATATTATCGTTATTCTATTGCATTTCTATATTTATTCTCATTGATTAATTATTTATACTTTGTGAAATTCGTTGAATAACTAGCATTATCGTCATTTAATGTAAATTAGTGTATAAGCCTGTAAATATTGTAACATACATAAATAAAGAAATCTAATCTAATCTAATCTCTCTCGCTCTCTCAAGCGCTCTCTCTCGCTCTCTCTCCCTCTCTCTTGCTTAATTTGGCCCTCTCTCTCTATCAATATACATTCTTTCTCTATTTCTTTGTATTTGTGTCAAAATACACATCACATTATTATGTGAGAATATTCTTACATCATATGTAAGAATATTACAGTAATACATCAATTTCTGCATATTTCTTCACCTATCTTTGCTCTATATTTTTTTGAAAAACTCTTCCGTCTAACGGTTGTTTCGATACATTATGATTGTAATTTCACTCTCACTTCAAATTATTTCGCTAGAACTTATACGTTGAATCTTGTTTTGTTATTCGCGTGAATAATTTATTCCAATATATTCCTCACTCTCTCTCTCTCTCAAACACTCTCTCTCACTCTCACTCTCTCTCTATATATCTATCTATCTATCTCAGTCTTCAGGACTCCCTCACCCTCTCTCCAGCGTCCTCTATGTCTCACAAGCGTGCGCTCTCTCACTCTCTCTCACAATCAGTCTTTCTCTTTCACTCTTTCTCTTTCCCTCTGCGCCACCTACAAACCAAAGAAGAATCAACAATAGAGGAAAGTGTATTTCATTGGTTGGGGTGGGAGGGTTCCAAGGGGAACAATAGCTAAAGGTGTGTGCATTGAGGGGCCCGAGAAAATTGGGGGGACCAAACCATTGTTGAGCTAGCTATCTGAGGTTTGGTGTACATTTTGTTCAACATTTGTGTATGTATTTGAGTATGTTTGTACGTGTATTTGTGTGTTTGTAATTGTATTTGTGAGTGGTGTTTGTTTGTACTCGTGTATTTGTGTATTCAGTACACAGTGCCTGTCACTATAGTAGCCTTCCATTCTATTGGCGTAACGAATTCCATTTAACTGATAAGGAGAAAACCGAACGGCTCTCCTGTTCTCAACCCAGCCTACTCAGTTTTCAAATTGACATTTGTGTTTTCAATTTAAAAAGGAGCGTTTTGCTGTTTTGGCTTTTTCACTGGTGATGATGATGCCCATATGAGGCTTGTGCATGGGAAACAGAAAGGAATATCATGATGATGATTATAATGATGATGATGATGTAGGAATTTCTAGGTAGGTCCCGAACCACTGGAAGTGATTTTGAAGCTCATAAACTTACGTTATCAGACATAGGAGATGTCCTCAAGCACACACCTTTCATAAAAAACTATCCGTAGAATTGTTTTTATTTTCCATAATTTAGTAATGAATTTTTATAATTACGATAAAATAGTTTTGTAGCTCATCATATTTAATAGAAACAATATGAAAATACCCTTTATAAAGGGTACTACAAGATTTTTATATTTTTATATTTTTATATTTGTTTAATATTAGCTCGTGTCAGTGAAGTGTTCTCATCATATTTCTAAATAGTCCAACAAATTAGCAACGGTGCTGTGTTTGAAGAAGATAGAGCTATATGCTTCGGTTAATGACAGGCAAGGATATAAAATGAATGTTAATGAACAAGTTAAGTAATTTTTGAATAGTAGCGCTCATCGAATTCCATATGGATGGTGACAAACTGTAAATAAACCACATTAAAACGAACGAGACTTGATATGAATTTAATCCAGTTCAAAATAGAATAATTCAGTTTAAACTGAAACTGTGCAAACAGTGCCAAGGGACTTTTTTAAGGTTTTTTTTACCAAAGGTCTCAAGTTGACCAATCTTCCTGAAGAAGTTCTTTAATACCGTAACTGACTTCCTAAGCTCTCATACCAATAAATATATAAATGCATGCACTTATAGGCCAATAAAAGTAATTAGAAACATCCAGAGTCAATAACTTGTTTGGTCTATGTAGCCGGGAGATATTGCTGTGTCCGGCCTGCAAAAACTGAGCTTCAAATTGAGAATTCAAATCCACTCATAATGTAATGCACAATATTAAACTTCCACTTTGAGGTTGGAATACATTCGTGATCTTGCCTTTGAGATTGATAAATAAATAATAAATATGAATAAACTATTAGTTTCATGAACAGTAGACCTCACTCAGTATTCTCATCCACAAGTACCAGATGTCAACTGTTTTAAATGTTAACAAACTCAGTTCACGTTTGAATTTGTATTTCATATGATATAATTCATCCAGTTCCGTGATGATCTTTCTATCTGATGAAAATTAATTTTTTAGAATCAAAAATACTATAATTTCTCCAGCATTATTTGGTTCATTTGTTTATTTCTATTAAATTAAATTAGTTTTTTCGAATGTGAGAATATTGATACTGATGGGCACGCATAATATTACCATGACTGCAAAACAAAATATTGAAACCAAAGACCTTAAAGCTGCGATTAGACCAAATTTATTTAAAAAATGATAATAGCCTAACTCAATCCTTATAGATTATATTAGATTGAACATAACTTATCATACACATGATGAACATATGTGTTTGTCAACATCCGTTGTGTTTGTCAAATTTAACTAATAGAATCTATAAGGATTAAGTTATAAAATTATTTTGTTAATAGCTTTGTTGTAAACCCAGCTTACAGATGCATACGTCTCTGATTGAAACTATAGACCTTATACAAATACAGTAATAGACTGGCTTCTCCACACATCTGTGTAATCATTTGTCAGCTGATTATAATGAATAATTCTATAGTCTGATTTTTACTCTATATTGGCG
>NW_024089042.1:0-5596 GCF_014356525.2 Nilaparvata lugens | reverse complement strand
TTCTTTTTTGTGAAGCTATGTTAAGCTGCGTACACATTACGCGCCTCAACCCGCACCGAGCACGCTCCGCCTCGTTCCTCCATCGCACCGATCATGAACGTTAACGGAAGATGTTCTCTTCTCGCGTTCCCCGGTCGATCCACTCTTGCTTCCCGGACGATCATCAATCGCTCTGCTGGAGTGACGTTTCGGTTGCGGAGCAGAGCGAAAGTCTGTACGCACCTTAATGCTGATCACTCCCATACACTGCCGTTCTTACACTCTCACCTGGTCAAAACAGTAATAATCGACAGATAATCCTACGGGTTTTTTTGTGAAGCTGTGTGATGCTGACAGTCTCGCTTACAGTGCCGTTCTTACACTCTCACCTAGATTTCAAGATGTTTTTGTTATTTTTCTAATGTTCTCTACTGACGTTTTATGATTGAATTTACTTTTTTCAGCTCGCAAGCCTTGGTCAAAAAGATTGCGACGTGATACCTATTGGGAAAACAGCTTTTGAGGTAAGACTTGACCACTTGCTTTAGAACAGTTCTTTGGATTCGTTTTTAATGCTACTGTACTCAATTGATACAGTAGCAGAGATTTAAGAGCAATTTAGATTTTAATATTTTAAATAGAACTTTGAAGCATACCATTATATTTTCTATGATGATACAGTATTCATCTCGAAGTGTATCCAGTAGCCAATCCTAGACAATAAATTCCCAATAAAGTGATTTGAGTTAGATTTTTGCTTGGTTTAATGGTGGATCAGTTTTTTCTCTACAGGCAATGTGGAAGCATTTTCTATTCTGAGCAATAAGTGACTGATGATGTGAAGTAGTATAGTCTTTCATTTTGTTAAGAAGTATTGATATCGTAGAGCATATTTCTCACTCTTGAAAGTGTGAAATTTTAGCAATATTTTGCTCTTTTTAGGCCTTATGACTCTTCAATAAACCATAATACAAATCTAATCATAGGCTTGTAAAGCATTCAATTTTCTTCAATATGATGTGTAGTTTCATCAAGGGCTTTTAGTCCTTAAAACTCCTCAATAAACCATAAAACAAATCTAATCATAGGCTTGTGAAGCATTCAATTTCTTCAATATGATGTGTAGTTTCATCAAGGGCTTTTAGTCCTTAAAACTCCTCAATAAACCATAAAACAAATCCAATCATAGGCTTGTAAAGCATTCAATTTTCTCCAATACGATGGTAGTTTCACTATTTTCTGCATTTCCTCAAGTTTTTTCCACCAGTTTTTAGTGTTGAGTGTGAAATCTCAGTTTTGCAACAAGTACATTTGAAAATGGTCAATTTAACACCTCGATGCGTCAATCTTTGTATTGTTGTTTGTTGATGTAGATTTTCTTTCTATTAAACTTGATATATTAATGAGATCCACGTTTTAAAGACAGCACCTGACTAACATTGATGTATGGACTATGAAGAAACATAATGAACTACCAAAATATTTCATCGGATTTTTGGAAATTTATTATTAAATGATCATTATTAACTGAAATCATCAAATAATTTTAGAACACATATACCGGAATAACTTGAATCACAGCTATCTGATGTAGAAGGCGGTGGTAACAGAGAATCGGCAACCCTGTAGTCCTATAAGGGTAACCGTCCACTGGAACCGTATTCAACCGATCCGTTCGGCCGTTGGATCGGACGAACCTGCCGGCCGATAATTCGACCGTATATGGTCGTCCATTGGAACCGTTTACGTCAGTCTAGTTCAGTATTGGCTGAACTATTGAATTAACTACTATCATAGCCACCAAAATTTTTCTAACAATGCTTATATTGAGATTTTGAAAATTGAATGAACAAATATCTACTAAATTAGTTATTCATTACAATAATCTTACCTTCCGATTCTATTTGTTCAGCAATCTTTGTCCACAAATTCCTTAGAACATCACGACGATGATATCTTTTGTGTCGCAGATCTCACAATGGAGCATGCTCTTGAACCAAACTATCAACTTTTCATTGTTCATAGTTACAACTTTATAAAACAGAACAACTTCAAAACAAACAAGACTGTGAAACACTTTTAGGTTAGGAACACTTTGTTGTCTCAGCTCGACTAGTTAGTTGGCCGGATAGAGCCGGAAAATCCCATTCAATTCGGATCGAAAAATTGTTCGGCCGAGTCGGTCGTGCACGGCTGTATAAGCCTGTTGCATGGACGAGCTTCTATTCCTTTCTGTTGGGGGATCGTTCGGACGAGTTCGGTAGTTTTGGCGCGATGCTAGTTCGGACGAAAAACGGTTCTAGTGGACGGCCCACCATTAGGTCACCACTTATCACGTGAATCTTACCATAGGAAAATGTTTTTACACTGTTTCAATACCATTATAAACGGTTTATCCGGAAATTCCATTTCCATCAAAATGAGGTTCACTCGGATACCTGTATTGAATTTATTTTTCAATTAGTATTTTTTTAAAATAAGTTTTGATATGATTGCTTCAGAATCAAGATGAAGAAAAGGAAGATGATGAGGAAGAAGACGATAATGACGAGACAGAGAGCGACACTCATGATGAAGAAGATGACGATCTGGACATGGAAGGGACCTATGAGAGAGACTCGCCCGATGTTAGCATAAGAATGACTTCGGGCCCAAGGTGATCCTCCAACTTAATCACATCATATTGATGTAAATAAAATGAACTTTTTGTCGTAGCTTCAAACTAGGCCATCATACTCAAGTAATAAAATCAAATCTTAATGCTATAAATTCATGTTTTCAAGTGTTACTGATTGTTACTACAACTCATGTCTAAGAGTCATATTAGCAAGTTTGTTGGTTCTGTAAACATTGGAATCGTGTTTCATACACGAAATAAGTATTTAGTTATTTTAATGCGTATAAAATGCTGAAATACTGTACGGATAGGATTCTGTTGTTTGTTTATAAAATGAATTAAACGATTTTTAAAACTTGAAAATTAGAATTACTGTTTTTAGTTATTCAGCTAACGTAAAGTTCATTCTCCGTTTATCATTACATTTTAAAGGTAGGCGCACACAGATCGTCATCGGCCGGACGGACGGCACGCATCGGACGATTAGATTGATGCTTTGTTTTCAATTTTTGGAGTGCGCATACCTAACCGCATCGGCATGCGCACTCCAATTGAAACAATGCATCAAATCTAATCGTCCGATTCGTGCGTCCGTCCGATGACGATCTGTGTGCGCCTAGCTTAAAGGTGCATTTTCGTTTGTGCGTAAACTTCCGCAGTCGATGACGACAAGCATTTTGACATTCATATTGTCCAAATTTCAAATGTGCTGAAACAGCTGATCAAATTTCTAATATATCAACATATTATTGCCATTTAAAAGTATAAACTCAACCTCCCCCATTAAACATACATAATTGAATATAATATATTAGGTTATTTAGACAAATTGAAATCTACCCAATCTGAGATCCTCACCCTGTCGTGGTCGACGACGGCATTTACGCACAAACGAAAACCCAGCTTAAGGGTGCGCGCATAAATTAGTAAAGAGATAAGAGGTCCTCATAAGGCATTTCGAGGAGGGATCAGTTTTCTTCTTTCGATCTTTAGAAACATAAACTCTGTTGTCTTTACGCGATGCCTCTTTTGAATCTCTATATGGAGACCTCTACCCTCTTGGGTAGAATTACCCCTCTGTGGTTTAAATGGAAGAGGGGCTCTTATTGCCTCAATTTCGCTCATAAAACATTTTATTGTCAAGTGTAAATAAAGTCTTTATCACTAAGCGTCACCCTGAGAGATTGGATGTCCGAGTCACTTGAAATAAAACCAGAAAATAAGTACAGTATTTTGTTGTTAGGATAGAAACAATAATAACTCAGGCCTCAGGCAAATGACTATCACAGTAAAATTGGTCGAGACATATTGAAATTTCATTTATGGTTTTATAAGAAATTCAAAATTGTGTCAGCACACGATTATTTCGCTATATGATTGGAATCTCTTGAATAGCTTTGCAAAAAAGGATGGAAAGTTTAAACTAAAGAATGATATTAAGATGAAAGTTCGATCAGGTATCATTGAAAAAGCTAAAATTTTACATACTTGAATAGGGTAGATCCTAATGGAATCTACATTAGTTAGGTCCTATTTCGATTGAATACAAAACATTCTAATTGAGAACTTAATTCAGCAAAATTGAATTGTTTTGACGCAACCGGTTGTCAAGTTCAGGGAAAGGTTGCTGAACATCATTCCCCGTAATACTGAAAAAAAAGAAAACAAATCAGAATAGTATAGATTACTTGATTTATAGCAGTTGTGAATAAACTAATTTTAAATCACTTTTCAACAATTAATTACGACATAGCAGTCAGAGATAACAGTCATAATTAATTGCTAGGTCGTAATTCATTGTTCAAAAGTGATTATTAACAAGCAGTTCTTAATGGAAACAAACATTGAAGAGTAATTTTAATGTTGGATTCAATCCCCAACTAAAGATAAGATTTACAAATTGAGTTAACTAATAATAATCGTGGAATATATGAAAAAAATATCTCTTATTCTGTGCAGAATGTTCTGAATTACAGTACAGTATGTATGTATACAGATGAAGTGGTCCAAGGAAATATCTATCTACATTGGATGTGACCTATATCTATACAAATCCCTATTGTGTAACAAGATTATACTCATTCAAACAGATTTACCGTTATCAGCTATATTCCTATAGAAGGCAGTGGCAATGCAGAGAATCGGCAACACTGTTCCACAAAAGGTGTAACAGCCGAAGACTATAGATTATAAATGAAATTTGCAACAAAAATGTCAAGTTATATTTTTTTATCGACCTTCGTTTTCTAGATTTTTAAAAACGTCGATAACTAAAAAAACTATTTTTGACAAAATTAATTCTAAAGCTGTGTTTACAACAAGGATAACAAAATGTTTATTTTTCCGTCCTTATAGATTCCATTAGATTGACGGAACTTGAAAACACATTGTGTTTATTATGTGTATGATAAGCTATGTTCAATCTAATAGAATCTATCTTTTTTTTTTATACACCATTGGAAGGTGTAAGCTATGATTTAAAAATTCGCGCATGTTATAGGGTGTGTGTGTGTGTGTGTGTGTGTGTGTGTGTGGTGTTTTAATTATTTTATTATATTTACTATTTGGTATCATTCATATTCATATCATTATTATTTTATTCACATATTTTCAGTTTATAATATCTCAGTGTGTACGCTAAGCGAATTCCTATTTTATTTCAATTGTGAGATATGCTCCTGTTTGCAGACAAAGTTCCTCTTTAGCAAACAGTATTGTATTCATTGACTGTACACTAAGCATTTTTGTTGAATTCAATATTTGATTATTGTTATTCTGTAAGGTACTTGTCATAGAATAAAGATTTATTATTATTATTATTATTATTATCTATAAGTACGGAGAGATAAACATTTTGTTGATAACTTTGTGTGTAAAACGCAGCTTAAGGATATGGTGGGAAAAGGAATAAATTCCCAATAAGATTCAGACAATTTATACCTTTGGACGTTTTCAAACTTTTAATGAGCGCTCAAAGTTGAAAAAAGTTCATTCGTCGAG
>NW_024089041.1:0-6589 GCF_014356525.2 Nilaparvata lugens | reverse complement strand
GTCCTTGTCGAAGTCACAGACTGCGACGCTTCCTGCTCTCAGGTACAGCTTGAGAACGTCCTTGTCGAAGTCACAGACTGCGACGCTTCCCACTCTCAGGTGCAGCTTGAGAACGTCCTTGTCGAAGTCACAGACCTGCGACGCTTCCTGCTCTCAGGTGCAGCTTGAGAACGTCCTTGTCGAAGTCACAGACTGCGACGCTTCCCACTCTCAGGTGCAGCTTGAGAACGTCCTTGTCGAAGTCACAGACTGCGACGCTTCCTGCTCTCAGGTACAGCTTGAGAACGTCCTTGTTGAAGTCACAGACTGCAACGCTCCCTGCTCTCAGGTACAGCTTGAGAACGTCCTCGCCGAAGTCCCCAGACTGCGGCATCCTTTCTCTCACTTTCTCTTCACTTCCCTCATTCTATAGTCCTTCTAGCTCTCAGGTACAGCTTGAGAACGTCCTTGTCGAAGTCACAGACTGCGACGCTTCCTGCTCTCAGGTACAGCTGATACGTCCTTGTTGAAGTCACAGACTGCAACGCTTCCTGCTCTCAGGTACAGCTTGAGAACGTCCTCGTCGAAGTCCCCAGACTGCGGCATTCTCTCTCTCCTTCTCTCACTTCCCTATTCTTTCATCCTCCAGCTCTCAGGCACAGTTTGAGAACGTCCTTGCGAAGTTCCCAGACTGCGGCATCCTCTCTCTTCCTTCCTCTTAATTTTCCTACCCTGTATAGTGCGAGATCTCAGTTCCAGACTCGAGATCGTTCCCGTCGCGGTCCTCAGACCAGCGAGAGGTGTAGGACCTTATGTAGAGCAGGATCTCAGTCACAGATTAGAGATCGACCCAGTCGCGGTTCTCAGACCAGCGAGAAGCTTAGAGAATCCTTGTAAACCTTTCCCCATCCTCTCATAATAGTCGACATACTGACTATCAATTTAAAAGCGTTTCGGACGATTGAGAGTGATTCCCATACCCTTAAGGGCAGTTACAGATTGGCCCTTAATAACCGGCGCGCTGTCATCAGACTAGCGTGGAATTCCTGTTTAGCAGTTTCAGAATCGCTGAAAATCCTTTCGCAGCTGCAGGCTCGCGATTCAGAAATCCGACACCCGAAACCTCATCCTTTGAGCTTTAGTTATCATAAAATTGTAATAGATATACTATCTTTAGCTAGCAGGTTCAGCTTGCTGAGAACCACATCGCGGTTCACAGATCGCGAGTTATTGAACCAAACCCCATTAGTTATAGGAAGGAACAATCCTATTAACGAATCTCCATTTCCCACCCGATAAAATTTCCCTATACCTCAAACTCGGTATACCATATCCTGTACCTTATACCTCTTACGCCCCTCCAATCATTTGATCTAATACCGGGTGCGCAGATTCAGTCTGCACACCGACAGCCCGCAGTCTCAGATTGTGAAAACCGTAACAAAATTCATATCATTCCTTGTTAAACTCCATCCCGAGTTCCTCCACCTACAACCTTTATTCCGGGCTTGCAGGTACAGCTTTGCTCGCCGTCAATTGCAGTTGGTTCAGATTGCGTACTACCTTTACAAATATAATTATTTGTGGGATCTGATATCCGGATCCGATCCTTGGTTAAGGTTACCTCAATTCTCCCTAACACCCAACCTGAATTCCAAGAGCCGAGGGCCGAATCGGCCAACAACGGCACGGGCACACACACTTCCCTTCAAATTAAATACTCCCGCCAAAGACAGAGGGTAAAGAATCAGGACAGGGGGAGAAGTGTAGGTCCAGTATCTCCACCAGTCAATACGGTCACCGACCCCGACCCATACCCGCTGTAGCTAGTCCGGTCGTAGCAATACTTCGCAATTATTAGAAAACCTAGAGGGTGGAATAGGTCATTCTAATAATATCCATTGTTATAGAGATCACCTCTGTGCACAGCTATTCAAGGGCTTCATACACTAGGGAACTTGGATCGGCCTACTTTCCTCGGTGAACCAAGTTCGTGTAAGATTTGCCCACACACTGTAGTGGGGAGAGCGAACAACCGTTCGTTATCAGTGTCTTTCGGGGTTAGAGAGGAGTGTTTACAGCTGCTGGGGGAGGAAATATATTGAATATTATATATATAGATAGAATATATCGCCCTGGCGGACAAACCGAAAAAAGATTTCAATCCAATTTTCCACATAATTTTCGCAAGAATCAAGTTCGCCGATCCAAGTTACCTACTGTATGGGGCCCTATAGTTGTGATATTCTCCAAATTTTCTTGGATCCCCAACTATTTAAATTTGGATTTTGATTGATTACTAGAGTTTCAGACGTCAATTCAGACTGTCGTGATTCCAGTATCGAACAATATCGATGCTCTGATCTCTACAAGTTTTAATTTTTCCATTGACGAATTTCATGATTTTTACTTACCTTGCCCTATTACCAGGTAAGGGAAGTATTACTTTCCGAAAAAAATTTAGGTACCCAAATTTTCAAATTTCTATACGTTTCAAGGTCCCCCGAGTCCAAAAAAGTGGTTTTTGGGTATTGGTATGTATATGTGTGTGTGTGGTGTGTGTGTGTGTGTGTGGTGTGGTGGTGTGTGGTGTGTGTGTGTGTGTGGTGTGTGTGTTGTGTGTGGTGTGTGTGTGTGTGTGTGTGTGTGGTGTGTGTGTGTGTGTTGTGTGTGTGTGTGTTGTGTGTGGTGTGTGTGTGTGTGTGTGTGTGTGTGTGTGGTGTGTGTGTGTGTGTGTTGGTGTGTGTGTGTGTGTGTGGTGTGTGAGTGTGGTATGTGCGTCTGTGTACACGATATCTCATCTCCCAATTAACGGAATGACTTGGAATTTGGAACTTAAGGTCCTTCCCCTATAAGGATCTGACACGGAGAATTCCGATCAAATGCAATTCAAGATGGCGACTAAAATAACGAAAATGTTTTCTCGAGAACGGCTCCAACGATTTTTTTCAAATTCATACCTGGAAAACTAGACCGAAGTAGGAGGACTAACACTAGGCGGAAAATTTCGGTCTGCCCCTGGCACTGGAAACAGTGCTGGTGACAGGTCGAGGACAGTGAGTGGTGCTATGATATTTGTATCACAGTGCCACGCTAACTCAGTGCTGATCATACTATCACTGCGGCCTGAGTTTTCAGAAGCAGCTCGCACGCGCGGGAGAGTTGCAAGTTCTGCAGGAGAGGCCTCTGGGCCTATATACTGCAGGAGTGGAAGGTGGATACAGCGATCTGCTCCTGTATGCGGGGATTTTCGGGCTTCGGCCCCTCATACCTGAAAAAGTCATTGATAAGCTCTATAAACTGCCACAAGTTTCATATTTGTGAAAATTCCAGGAGCTCCTCCCCATCAGATACAATTTAAACAAAAAATTCCAAGTTGAACATAAAAAACTCTACAGTTTATGTTCCGTAACATTTTCACCTAAAATTGAAAATAAGCTCTGAGTTCCAGCAAATAAGATTATTCAATAATTGGTAAACTCTTGGCAAGTGTTGTTTCTATTAAATCATTCACTATGAAGAGATAGCAGACCTCGTGTATCTGCAGCGTTATTGTCCTGTCACCAGCTGGCTTAGATCTTTGATTGGACTTAAGTCAGTTGATCAATTTTTATAACGGCAAGGAAAGTTGTGTGAGTGCGCCATACCAGATTTTTTCCAAAGATAACATCTGATGAACTTGTTAATTCATTATTTCCAACGTTTCATAGTATTCTCGCAGGCTACATTCAACTTTCCACAGAGTTTCTCAGGGTTGCAACAGTACACTGATCGTTGAACACAGAGTTCCAGTTACCAGTTGACAGCTCTGCCTTCTCAACATTTCAGCGTGTCTAACAGTTCTTAGTTACAACTCGGGTCTCCCTGTGTTAAGACCTTTCCCAGCGTTGTTCAGCTCCTCTTATGCTTGATGGGGCGTACCACATTACGTGTTGGAGATACAATGGTGGTTGGAAGGGGAAGAGAAGGAGAAGGATACAATGGAGGTTGAATGAGAAAGAGAAGGAGGAGGAAAAGGAGTAACATTGTAGCTTTGTCCGCTCTCCTACACTTCAACCCTCCAACACGTTTGATGGTGGCTTATTTTCTCCTTCGACAATACAAAAGGCATGTCTTGTAGCTCACAGAAGGTCTGAAGAAATCGGATGCCAGGGCGCCGACCGAAGGAGATTCGTTGCTGACGAATTCCAAACACGTACCGAGAACTGCTTTTTCCTCTCACCCCCTCCACCATAACCCTGCACCCTCACCACCAAACTTTCATTTCGGGTTGTTTCCACCTCCCCCCATTCGGACCGCTGGTCATTTGAACTCGATAGAATCACTGATGAAAAGCCAGCTGGAATTTTCGCCTCTTGTTCAAGTATACTATGAATACCTTCCTCAACTCTCTCTCTATATTGAAGACTATCAGAGTAGTGATACAAATTTAGCATTAGAGTGATGATACAGAGTAGAATCATAGATTTTGTCAATAAAACCATCGAAACAGTGGCAGCGGAATCTTGCTGAAACTTTCTGATAGCAATGTCTTTCTGAGAGCAATTTCTGTATTTATATATCTGGTTATTTTTCTATCTGGTTATTTTCATATCTGGTTATTTTTATATCTGGTTATTTTTGAATCTGGTTATTTTTATATCTGGCTATTTTCATATCTGGTTATTTATATTTTACGGATCTCGAAAACGGCTCTAACGATTCTCACGAAGTTTTCACTCCTACTCACTTCCAGCACATAACCTCAATTTTCATGTTTTACAAATTTGGAACTCCCAGGTAGCCTACTAAAAACACCAGTCTATCTGAGGTTGGGTCAGGTGGAGCCCCGAAACCATGATCCTTTGTTGAAACAAAATTAAAGTGGTATTGACAACATCTGTGTCTCATCTATTCAAAATTATCGGGCAC
This sequence comes from Nilaparvata lugens, assembly GCF_014356525.2. Taxonomy (NCBI): domain Eukaryota; kingdom Metazoa; phylum Arthropoda; class Insecta; order Hemiptera; family Delphacidae; genus Nilaparvata; species Nilaparvata lugens. The sequence goes on along the minus strand of NW_024089041.1, from coordinate 1,699 downwards.
CAAGTTTCAATCGTTATTTATTTATTGACTTTTGATAAACCGAACACAATCCTCTAAAATGATTAGGGAAGTACTAACAGGCACATAGAAGTTTCATAGAAGTTACAAGTCCTGTAATACAGGAGAATCACCATTCCAATATTACATGCTCAATATAGCCGATAAAATCAGCTGCTCCTGTATTTCAGGACTCCTAAATTTCTATGATACAGGGGCCAGAAAGTAGGTTATGTTCCATACACTTGAATTCAGGTTCAATTGTCTGTTCAAACATTCGGAAACAAAAAAATTATAATTCATATTATTTACAAACCAAATTGAATAACAAAATAACAATCACTAATCACTTGAATTGTCAAATAATGATCAACTTTGAAAATTATTATATACTCTAGTTTAGGAGGATTATCATGTCATGTCAACAAATGAGATTATGTTGATCAAGTCGATTAAGTTGTCTAGCTAGATGAAATTTCTCGCTGATTGATTATGATAACACAGCTGGAAATAATTCTGTCTCTCTCCCACACAGGCACACGCATCTTCTGTTATCGAGAGACGACGAAATTATCATCTGTTTTTCAAGGATAAATTATCCTTCTAATCTCGTTCAGCGAGTTTTTCAAAGAAATCCAGTGCAATCGAATCTTTATATCATAAACCTACTATGTTTCAAATTTTGTGAAAATCGTTAGAGCTGTTTTCGAGATCCGTAAAACATAAATAACCAGATATAAAAATAGCGAGATATAGAGATAACCAGAGATAAAAATAGCCAGATATAGGAATAACCAGATATAAAAATAGCCAGATATAGAAATAACCAGATATATAAAATACAGAAATTGCTCGCTTAATATAATAGGATTTTACATCCATGAAACCGAAAACATTGTATAGAAATTCAGATAGACAGTGAATAGAAGTTGGAAGATAGTTTCCTTTCTCCTTATTTTGATGATAAGCTGAATGAAGGTAATGCAACCATTACAATATCTCCAACCATTTCACTCTAAGGGCCGAAAACTGTCAGAGAGTTACGTTCCACTCTTTATAACTCGTTTTATTGCCATTGCCCAATAATATGTATTATGGAGCGTTTATCGGTCTCTAAAAGCGATGTTATTCTACACATGTGAGACCCCAATATTGGTGCAAGGGTGGGATAGAGAGAGAGAGAGAAATTCGCGCGTATAAGCGAATTTAGGGCCCAATTCCTGAAAGGACCATCAACAAGGATGAAAAGGGATATGAAGGAAGGGATAAGGGCGAGAACGAATAAATGTCAGAAAAGGATATCGGAGGCGCCAGAACCGAAAATTCTAGGGGTAGGGGTTCAGAAGACGCCCCCTTTTTTGGTCTGGTTGGATTCTTTATCACCTCCTCCACTTTAGCACCTTCCCCCACCCTACTGTCACCTCGAGCAATGTGTCCTTGGAGGGAAGAGTGGGTGAGAGGTTGAAAAATAACACGATACAAGCCAACTTCTACTCTTCTGTTTTTATACTCTCTCTTCTTCTTCATTTGTGTGGCGTTATATCTGGGTAGCGTTGAATTCGGCAACCGAATCCTACAAAATAGTATAGCTTCTATGACAGTAGAACATCTGTTTCCAGCGTGTTAAATCGGACGAACTTAGATTACACCAATGCCCTGAAAGCTTATCAGGGCTCGCATATATATTTTTTTGCTGATAAGC
>NW_024089040.1:0-4735 GCF_014356525.2 Nilaparvata lugens | reverse complement strand
ATTTGGTTCACGTGAAGTTAATTAAAATTTAACCGGCTTTTGTGCAACTAGGCCTTTGTGAGGGAAATTTTTGCATTCCTCTGGGAATTAATCTCAATTTACTGTTATTAGATAGAACATTCTGTATGAATGTTATTTTAATTCTTCTTTCGTAATAAATTGTTATGCTTTTGTACTCCAGAGCGAAGCTCGGTCCCCGATATTTATAGTACACTACTGATACCAAACTTGTTTGCAACCTTTTGTATTTCATCTTGCCATGTGTTAAGGCAAACGCACGGAGCAGCAGACAGTCATATAAAAAAGCAAACGCCTGTGTGCGTGTGCAGACTCAAGGCCGGGACATATATAACCGCACCGAGCCCGCGCCGACGTACGGCCGAGCTAAGCCCACGACACAGTAATGGCGGTGGGAGAGCACACATATCCGGGCGACAGCAGTGTCTCAGTTCTGTAGTGCTACTGCGGTCTGATTTCTGAATGTGTTAAACTAATGTTGATAATATAACACTATTAAAATCTTGTTACATCCAAATTGAATTTATAAATCTTAAACTAATTACCTGTAGACACAGAAAATGAGAATCATAGTGCTGGTATAAATATTTCAGTGCCTAACAATACATGTATCAGAAATATATATCCAGCAATAAAATTGTTATCTTCTGCCTTCTGCATCTACACGTAATTTGTTTTAAATTTAAAATTCAAGACACAATCACGGGTTCCTCATTTTACACTTTTTGTTGTTTATTTAATTATTTATTATATTATGTCTGTTATACCTTTGGCTTAACTTATTTGGTTCTACTTTTACTTCAACTTATTTTTCCGTTCAACCATATTTCACATAACTTTGATCGTACAAAACTGAAAAATTCTGTATCTATTCAATAAGTTTCTCACTCTCTATGTTAAGGCTGTTCTGTACACCTTTTTATTTTTATTTAAATTGGATAATCTTTTTCAATATAATGTTAAGATCATTATAAGAGTGAGAAAAAGTGGCAACTGAAATTTTTGAGTGGTCTAATGAGCGAGTTATGGGTTGTTGAAGTGTAAACTCCGTTTTCTCTCCAGATCATAAACGGTTTCGAATTTTCCATATTTTTTATACATTCAGTATATCATTGGCTTTGTTCTAATATGCGTTTTTCGCGATTAATGCCAAAATAAACAAGTTATCGAATTTGCAAAAAATGTTACTTTTTTATTTATGAACGAAATGAGGAATAAAATGTTTTAGTTGGAAAGGATAATTTTTTGAATTCTCAAGAGAAGTTCTAATAATATAGTCGAAACCGTTTATGATCTGGAAAGAAAACGGAATCTGGAAAGTTAGCACTTCGACAACCCATAACTCGCTTATTAGACCACTTAAAAATTTCAGTTGCCACTTTTTCTCATTCTTATAATGATCTTAACAATTATATTGAAAAAGATTATCCAATTTGAATAATAAAAAGTGTACCGAAGAGCCTTAAACGAGGCCGCACCTTCACCGTCGAAAAGTAATCTGAACTAGTCGGTGACGGCGCGGGTGCGGTAGTATGTGTCCCTACACGTTTGAAATCCTTTGTTTCCTTACTCGCCGTAGTACATCTGACACTCGGCCGTACGTCGGCGCGGGCTCGGTGCGGTTATGTGTGTCTCGGCCAATATTCAGACAGACAGATGTCTGAGGAGCGATTTTTCCGCAGTCTGTCTGCTGCTGTGTGCGTTCGCCTTTATCGATGTAGCATCAAGTAAATACATTTTTGCTTGAAAAAAAAAACAACTATGCTTATTATTCAATAATGCAATGAGCAAATCAGTTTTAATTAAAAAGAACTGCTATTGATAAATAACTAGTGACCCCCTGGGTTGGAGAACTCGCTCAAGAACTGTTGTATTGTAATCTTAAAAACCCGCAGCTTCAATTATACAGAGTTGTTGAAAATTATGGAAACAGCTAAATATTTATTTTACAAGAATAATTTGACAGTGGGTTTCATTGGGGATCCCATTTGAAATGGAAAATTACTCTTTCAAAAATAACTCTTTCGCTTCAACATCTTTGTCCCTTATTAGTCCAGTCAACGAAAGATTATAGAGGGAAAAGTTTGGAACACAATTTTCAACTCCACAGCTCTTTTAAGGATAGTTAGAGGATTAACATATCAAAAGTCCTCACCCCTACCCCCTGTGCTAAAGGGGTGGGGGTGGTTTGAAAGTACCATTTTTCATTTTTCGCATATATCTCAGAAACGATGCATCTTATGAACATTTATATCTTTAGCAAAATTGAAGCTTACAAAATTACCAACAAGTTTTGTCCTTTACATTTTTCCATATCTCTCATAGTTTCTGAGATATCCGCCCTTGAAGGTGAGACATTTTTTGAAAAAACACTTCTGCCTTCAAGTTTTTCATCTTTTCGGCCATGAAATGAAAGGTAATTTAATGCTCTACAATCTCGTATTTAGCACATTCTTGTTCTATCAATTGTTGAAAATTTATAAGACTTGAGAGAGCGAAAAAATGGAAGAAAATCTGGTTTTTCGAGAATGCATCACTTAAGAACATAAATATCTCGAAAAGTATAGGATTTATCTAAAACCTCTATTAGACAAAACTTGAAGGAAATTTATTAAGCTTCATTTTTATGTAGTTGGTTATGTCAATATAACCCATTGTTTCCAAGATATAAGCATGTAAGTAATAAGTGGAAAACGCAACTTTCAAACCACCCTCATCCCTTCAGCACATGATGTAAGGGTTGGGATTTTTTATATGCTCACCTCCAAACTAGTCTCAACAAAGCAGCAAAGTCGAAAATTGTGTTCCAAACATTCCCTTCAAATTCATTGTCAACTGATCTATTGCTGCTGAACAGAAAATTTCACTCTCTAAACTAAAATTGCTGCAACAGTCGTAGGGAAATGCGTAAAATAGTGGGAATATACATCAAATTGAAGATAATTTGATGCTTTATCAGCTCATAATCAGTACGGATTTTTTTCCATCAATCGTTCAAAAATTATAAGACCAAAAAGATGAAAAACTTGAAGGCAGAATTGTTTTTTCAAAAAATGTCTCACCTTCAAGGGCGGATATCTCAGAAACTATGAGAGATATGGAAAAATGTAAAGGACAAAACTTGTTGGTAATTTTGTAAGCTGCAATAATGAAAGTTATACTAAGGTACAATAATAATGATAAAAAATGACAATAAGCTGTAAAAAATGCTCAGCAAATAACATACATAAAAAATATATGCGGCATAGGCCTTCAGTGATTTGAATGTCAAAATAGATTTCGACCTAACAATTAATAGGCGTTACTGGCCTTAAAAATATCACTTAAGAGCTAAGGGTAGCTAATAAATACAAATGAGGACAGTCCGGGTTGAATATAGGCGACATGGGCCTTCAATGAATTGAATGTCAAGACAGACATCAATTAGAACGAGTAATAGGCGACAGTGGCCTTCAATGAATCACTTGTAAAGCCAAGGGTAGCTGTCAAATCCAATAAATAAATAGGCGTCGATGGCCTCAGTGAAAGAATGTCAAGATAGACATAATAATAGGCGACAGTGGCCTTCAATGAATCACTTGTAAAGCCAAGGGTAGCTGTCAAATCCATAAAATAGGCGCGATGGCCTCAGTGAAATGAATGTCAAGCTAGACATTACTAAACAATAGGTAGGCGTCGGTAGCCTCAGTGAGTTGAATGTCAAGATAGACATTAATAAAACAATAATGATACATACGTAAATGAAAATTGAAAAGAACGATTTTACATAACCTGAATAAAATTTTGAAGAGGAGATGCGGCCAGGCAGACAGGCAACGACTCCGCAATACCAATAGGAACAGGACATCAGCAAGTGATGAAGTGATTAGCCCATGTGATGACGAGCATGGAAACGTCCATACAGCAGGCGAATCCCCCCATGGAAAAGTAGGCTGGAGCGAGTAGAATTCCAAACGAATAATCTGATCTTCAAATTGTGGAATTTTTGGATTGATTTCCAAACAGTAGAGATGAGCACTTGAAAGTTTGAGGTTCCGAGGTGAAGCCAATTGTAAAAATGGCAACTGAAGCTTACACGAGGTTGCAATTTTAGACAAAGTTTATCCAATTTTAACAGAGTAACTGAGTGAAGAACTCTATGAATAATTGAATCACACTGAAGAATGGAACAAACGATTTAATTTGAAGAATAATTCACACTTTAAAAAGTTTTGTAGATCAAATGAATAGCGATGAAACGCTCACACGAGGTTGCAATTTTAGACAAAGTTTATCCAATTTTAACAGAGTAACTGAGTGAAGAACTCGATGAATAATTGAATCACACTGAAGAATGGAACAAACGAATTAATTTGAAGAATAATTCACACTTTAAAAAGGTTTTGTAGATCAAAAATAATAGCGACGAAACGCTCACACGAGGTTGCAATTTTAGACAAGTTTATCCAATTTTAACAGAGTAATTGAGTGAAGAACTCGATGAATAATTGAATCACACTGAAGAATGGAACAAACGAATTAATTTGAAGAATAATTCACACTTTAAAAACGTTTGTAAGTCCGATGAATTCAGATGAAAGGTTTAGACCGAGCGCAGGAAGCACACTCGCCGACCTCCATGAATAGATAGACAGGAAAAACTAAAGACACTAGCACAAAAACGAGAAGGCGGAATGTAGCCACGTACGTGAAACGTCCACAAACGTTTGGTGAAAAA
>NW_024089039.1:0-4192 GCF_014356525.2 Nilaparvata lugens | reverse complement strand
GTAGACTGGCTGGCCGCTATGGCTTCGAATAAATGAGCGCTGCTATCCAGAGATTGTCAGTTTGGTGTAATCGTGAGCATACCTGACGCTGACTAGCATTAGGGTTCGATTCCGGGCTGGCAAATAATTTCTAGATAGTAGCTCTCATCGAAGTTCCATCCAGCGGTTAACCCTGTTGTCAATGTGCAGTAGCACAAGTATTCGGGTGATTTACGCATTTAATTTGGATTTCGTTTAGTAATAACTATTCATAATAGCATTTGAATAGATGCAATTTGTCATTAATTCCATCCAGCTGTATATACCGTACTCATGGATGAATATAATAATATATAGCCTATCTATAGATATCTATCTATGTGAAGGCCATCCCACACCGCCGTAGCGTAGCTTGTAATACGTTTTGAAAAACGTAGCCGACATATTTCCTAATGTTAGCCAATCTGTCCATTTGAATCTGGCATGGCATAATAATAATATTCGTATGGCTTTTATTGTGGGGAGTTCATGACGGAAGTTCCCTCGCCTGAATATATATCATTTAAGCCGTCAATGGGCCTCACGACTGTCATACTTCAGCCGTGACCGACAGTTAACGTGCCCATCCAATTTACTTGAGGAGATAGAACAGCTACGTCTTCCGAAGACTTTTCAATAGGCATTTTACGAGGTGTTCCTAAGCGACGGCTCTACGATTCTACCCGAGCGACATTGTAGGCTAGTCTATAAGTCGGCAGGTCAGGATTGGTTGGTTGCTCCGTTCGGGTTGCTGCTAGTGAGGTCCACGTTATATTGCACTAGAAAACAAAGAAAACAGCGTTGCCAGAGGATAGCTGCTGCTACTGCTATGGCCTATCTCATGTCATATTAACAACTGTTCATTCTTGTTTAAAATAATCAATTATGTTTTATTCGTCAAGGGAATACACATTCCAATGATAAACAATAGGTGATAAAATTTGATTATTCTTTATTTTCTAAACACTATAATCATAATATAATTATGACGATGGAGGAAGAACTAGGCAGATCCTGTACCATTTCTCTTCAAATTTTGATAGAAAGTGATGTTTTCCAAGAAAAATTGAGATTAAATATTTGTTCATCATTATATTATTCTATATTGTTAAAACACGATCTGGCGACGTTGAGGAGCTAGAGAAGGATGGAGAAGGATCTGCTTTGTCGAATGATAGACACGGTTGGCAATACCAATGTTAATTAATAATACTGCATTATAACGTGGACCTCATGTATGTAAATTGTTATGTATTTTTTATTTCTGCACTTTTTTGTAATGATTTGAAATCCAGGTTATATGCTTCTTTTATTAAAATGTCTATATTGTTTTGTTCAAAAGGCATTTTTCGGATTTGTTTCAATAATGACCGCAGTGTGTCTTTTATATTATCTGTTTCAGTTGGGGCAAACTGAGCCGCTTCGGCGAGCGGGCCAATAATTTCAACATTGTTTCAATTCCAGTTGATTGTTTGAATTAATATGTCTACTGTAAGAGAGACTATGCCTTTTGAAATATAAACGGTTACCTGATAAGTACCTTAATGTGTGTTATGAAATATGATTGATATCAAACTATTTAATAAATTTCTCATTTGAAAGATTCAAATAATGATATTATTTCGATTATTTACTTGCTCACCAATGCAGTTTTTCGGTGAAAGCTTAAACCGAATTGGATCTGCTGGTGTGCTAATATCAATTAAACTAACAGGATTTAATTCATATTAAGCCGACATTTGGTTCAACTGGTTTTGACCCAAAGACTTGGTTTAATATATCTATATTATTTATCCTATCTGATGGAATTTCATTTTCATTTTTATTGTATTTTAGTTTTATAATCATTGTTATTGTAATTATGTTTTTGGGAAAAATGAAGATTTGATTTGATTTGCAGTCGTCGCCGCCGCACCACGATCACTCGGCGGCATCCACATCATCTAGTGGTGGTGGATCTACATGCAAGGAGCATGCGCACTACCACTGGATGTGGATGCTGGATGAGTTGGGCAACCTCGGCCGCTCCAGTACCAACTGCCCGACCAGGTGTTGCTAACCATATTCGGCTACTTGCTGTCGGTTTCAGGGCATCAGCTCTGGTAAGTAGCAAATAACAATAATTATCTGTGGTTTTATTGAATTATAATGTCGCATCCCCACTATCGCCCAAGTGCGTACTAATGACGACGACCGCGAGAGTGTGGATGGGTGGTTTGCCAGTGCTGGCCTTGGTTGGCCTACCTTGGCTGGCCGACGCTGGCCGACGTTGGCAAATATGTACTACAACAGCTGAAACCATACAGCTATACCTTACTATCATTCTCTAACTTATTGACTTGGACTCTTCAGGTATTATGTGTGTAGGTGTTGTGATCGAATTCCCATCTAGCTGTTAACCCTGTTGTCAATATGCTACTACAAGCATATTGTACTGCAAGCACAAGTCTTCGGGGTGATTTACAGCATTCAATTTGGATTACTGTTTAGTATAATCATTCATTATTTGCATTTGAATAAAATGCAATTTCTCATGAATTTTCATCTGTAGACTGGCTGGCCGCTATGGCTTCGATAAAATGAGCGCTGCTATCCAGAGATTGTCAGTTTGTTGGTGAAGCGTGACATACCTGACGCTGACTAGCAATTAGGGTTCGATTCCCGGGCTGGCAAATAATTTCTAGATAGTAGCTCTCATCGAAGTTCCATCCAGCTGTTAACCTGTTGTCAATATGTGCAGTAGCACAAGTATTCGGGGTGATTTACAGCATTTAATTGGATTTTTCGTTTAGTAATAACTATTCATTAATTAGCATTTGAATAAAATGCAATTTGTCATAATTCCCATCCAGCTGTATATACCGTACTCATGGATGAATATAATAATATATAGCCTATCTATTGATATCTATCTATGTGAAGGCCATCCCACACGCCGTAGCGTAGCTTGTAATACGTTTTGAAAAACGTAGCGACATATTTCCTATGTTAGCCAATCTGTCCATTTGAATCTGGCATGGCATAATAATAATATCGTATGGCTTTATTGTGGGGAGTTCCTGACGGAAGTTTCTCCTCGCCGAATATATATCATTTAAGCCGTCAATGGGCCTCACGACTGTCATACTTCAGCCGTGACCGACAGTTTAACGTGCCATCCATTTAACTTGAGGAGATAGAACAGCTACGTCTTCCGAAGACTATTTCAATAGGCATTTTACGAGGTGTTTCCTAAGCGGCTCTACGATTCTACCGAGTGACATTGTAGGCTAGTCTATAAGTCGGCAGGTCAGGATTGGTTGGTTGCTCCGTTGGGTTGCTGCTAGTGAGGTCCACGTTATAATTGCACTAGAAAACAAAGAAAACAGCGTTGCAGAGGATAGCTGCTGTACTGCTATAGGCCTATCTCATGTCATATAACAACTGTTCATTCTTGTTTAAATATCAAATTTTTATTCGTCAAGGAAATACACTCCAAATGATTAACAATAGGTGATAAAATTTGATTATTCATTTATTTTTCTAAACACTATAATCATAATAAAATTATGACGATGGAGGAAGAACTGGCAGAGCCTGTACCATTCTCTTCCAAATTTGATAGAAAGTTGATGTTTTCCAAGAGAATAATTGAGATTAAATATTTTGTTCATCAATATTATTCTATATTGTTAAAACACGATCTGGCGACGTTGAGGAGCTAGAGAAGGATAGAGAAGGATCTGCTTTGTCGAATGCTAGACACGGTTGGCAATACCAATGTTAATTAATAATACTGCCATTATAACGTGGACCTCATGTTGTAAATTGTTATGTATTTTTTATTTCTGCACTTTTTGTAATTGATTTGAATCCAGGTTATATGCTTCTTTTATTAGTTGTCTATATTGTTTTGTTCAAAAGGCAAATACATTGATTCGGATTTGTTCAGTATTGACCGCAGTGTCTTTTATATTATCTGTTCAGTTGGGGCAAACTGAGCCGCTTCGGCGAGCGGGCCAATAATTTCAACATTGTTTCAATTCCAAGTTGATTGTTTTGAATTAATATAGTCTACTGTTACAGAGAGACTATGCTTTTGAAAATATCAACGGTTACCTGATAAGTACCTTAATTGTGTTATGAAATGATTGATATCCAACTATTAATAAATTTCTCATTTGAAAGATTCAAA
>NW_024089038.1:0-5556 GCF_014356525.2 Nilaparvata lugens | reverse complement strand
CGATGAATTAACTTTCCGTGACTGCCTCTGTAGTGCATCTCCCTTTCTCTTTCTCTGGTTCGGCAACGATGGGTCGCCTATATTATCAGATTGCATATATTCATGTTTAACGTCCTCGTAGCTTACAATCTTCCCATCAATCTCCAAAGCATTCACTCTTACTTTAACATTGTGCTTATCTTTTAGTAGCTTTCGTGCCTCATTTAGTTCTCTGCGTTTCTCTCTCGTTTCCTTATCCAGGTCCCGAGCGACGAAAATTTTGGAATTCTTGAGCCTGCCGCAGTTGTCCAGAATACTGTACTTTTTAACTACAGAGAGCAACGACAACATAATAGGACGAACTTTAGAATTAGTTTTCACGCCTAGCCTTTTAACAAAGTTTATATCATCTATTCTGAGTTCCACCTTTATTATTTCATTACATAAATCCCTGATTTTTTCCATGGCCTGTTCTCCGCGTCTCGTTTTCAGACTCTTTAACTCCGTAGAATATTAGATTATTTCCTTTTAATACTCTCAATGGCAGTGTTATGCTTTCTAGTTCTCGTTTGAGCTCCTCGTTTTCTCTGCCCAGCTCTTCAATTCTCCTATTTTGCTCGGCTATGATTGATGAGAGATTGAGCGCACTTATCTCTTGCTCGATAATTTTCTCGGTACTGGCATTGATATCCTCTTTAAATTTCTCAAACATAGCTGTCAAAGTATCCATATCAGCTACAGCCATTTCAACTGAAATGGTATTGTGGGGATTTTAGCTAAGCAATATTGTACTGCAATCCAGCGAAAGATTTCCTTCATCAAATCCCAGTCTCATTTATCAAGAACTGTGTTTTTGTTTAGTTGAAAATGAATTTACTTTGCGATAGTTTGTTAAACAGATAGAACGAGATGTAAAGTTGAAAGAATTGTCGAAAAGCGTTCACAAGCAGCTATATTGAGAATTACTGATAAGAATGGAAAGTACGAAGTAAGAGAGAGCCGGCAAAGTTGGCGAAAAAGAATCAACAGACTGGCACTACTGCGGGCTACGAAACTCGAGAGAAACAGTACATGAATTCAAGGAGATAAGAAGACCAGTGTAAAATCTGACAAAGCATTTATTGGAACGGTTTCACTTGTTATTCGTTCCGCTACTACGTAGACATCATGTCGTCATCATGTCTGTCTGTCTGCGCGCTGTGTCTTTTGTGCGTCTGCGCTGTCAGCGACGTCTCAGTCGCGGGTTTTTGCCACTGCTCCATCAGCTGGTTTTCTATGCTTTTATTCGTATTTTCTCGTCGGATTTTTTGCCGTTGCAATTTTAATATTTGTGCTATTCGATTTTTTAGAATTTAATCTTGTCTTTAGGCATCTTACCTTTTTGATATTTGTTACTTTTTCACCATTTGTTTGTGAGCGCTTTGCCTACGTTTCTAACACATCCGGCAGCTTGCCTTTTTCATTGTAGCTTGCAGGCTTGCAGCGTCTTCCGTGTTCCTCTTCAATGGTGGATAGTCGATGGTGCATTTACGCCTTCGGTCTATACCTTTCATCTGAATTCATCGGACTTACAAAACGTTTTTAAAGTGTGAATTATTCTTCAAATTAATTCGTTTGTTCCATTCTTCAATGTGATTCAATTATTCATCGAGTTCTTCACTCAATTACTCTGTGTGATTCAATTATTCATCGAGTTCTTCACTCAATTACTCTGGTAAAATTGGATAAACTTTGTCTAAAATTGCAACCGCGTGTGAGCGTTTCATCGCTATTCATTTGATCTACAGAACCTTTTTAAAGTGTGAATTACTCTTCAGATTAATTCGTTTGTTCTATTCTTCAAGTGTGATTCAATTATTCATCGAGTTCTTCACTCAATTACTCTGGTAAAATTGGATAAACTTTGTCTAAAAATTGCAACCTCATGTAAGCTTCAGTTGCCATTCTTCTACAATTGGCTTCACCTCGTGAACCTCAAACTTTCAAGTGCATCATCTCTACTGTTTGGAAATCAATCCAAAAATTCCACAATTTGAAGATCGGATTATTCGTTTGGAATTCTACCCGCTCCAGCCTACCTTGCCATTGGGGGATTCGCCTGCTGTATTGGACGTTTCCATGCTTGTCATTGCATGGCCTATTCACTTCATCGCTTGCTGATGTCCTGTTCCTGTTGGTATTGCGGAGTCGTTGCCTGTCTGCCTGGCCGCATCTCCTCTTCAAAATTTTATTCAGGTTATGTAATTCGTTCTTTTCAATTTTCATTTACGTATGTATCATTATTGTTTTATTAATGTCTATCTTGACATTCAACTCATTGAGGCCACTGACGCCTACTAATGTCTATCTTGACATTCAACTCATTGAGGCCACTGACACCTACTAATGTCTATCTTGACATTCAACTCATTGAGGCCACTGACGCCTACTTATTATTTTATTAATGTCTATCTTGACATTCAACTCATTGAGGCCACTGACGCCTACTAATGTCTATCTTGACATGCAATTCACTAAGGCCACCGATGCCTATTAATTCATTGTATTTAACAGCTACCCTTGGCTTCACAAGTGATTTTCTGAGGCCACTGACGCCTATATAATTGTATTCAATAGTAGCAACTATTAATTCATTGGATTTGACAGCTACCCTTGGCTTTACAAGTGACTCATTGAGGCCACCGACGCCTACTTATTATTTGATTAATGTCTATCTTGACATTCAACTCATTGAGGCTACCGACGCCTACCTATTGTTTAGTTAATGTCTATCTTGACATTCTTCCACTGAGGCCATCGACGCCTATTTATTTATTGGATTTGACAGCTATCCTTGGCTTTACAAGTGATTCATTGAAGGCCACTGTCGCCTATTATTAATGTCTATCTTGACATTCTTTCACTGAGGCTACCGACGCCTACCTATTGTTTAGTTAATGTCTAGCTTGACATTCATTTCACTGAGGCCATTAATGCCTATTAATTGTTAGGTCGAAATCTATTTTGACATTCAAATCACTGAAGGCCTATGCCGCATATATTTTTATGTATGTTATTTGCTGAGCATTTCTTACAGCTTATTGTCATTTTTTAATCATTATTATTGTACCTTAGTAATAACTTTCATTATTGCCCTCAATTATATTCATTTCAGGTATCATTATTAATACCTTTGCATTTATTGCAATATCATTAATACCAATATCATTAATAATTTAATATCATTAATACCTTTGCAGTTATTGTCAGACCTCAATGGTCATTAATGGTCATTGACCTAATTTCTTTTAAATGTTATAGTTCTCTACATTATTTCACATGTTGTAATTTTCCCAAGATTTGACTCATTGTTTTTGTATGTGGCCATCTGCCTATTATTATTTAAGGATTCAAAGACTTAACCTACTTACAATTGCCTTTGTATGTGGCCATTTGCCTATTATTAATTTATTGATCTCAAAATATTTGATTCAGGTTTGTATGTGGCCATCTGCCTATCATTATTTTATTGATCACAAGATACTTGATACAATTGTTTTTTGTATGTGGCCATCTGCCTACTATTATCATCTTATTATTATTAAATCTTATATTGTTGATTCATTTAGTCTTTTATTGGCGTACTTACCACACTTCAAGCTATCAGTATTTTTATGTACAGAATTCAAAGATTTATTTGTAGGTATTTATACCAACTATCATCCACAGTCCACTGCCCTGCCCTTGGATTCTGTCATAAAAATTGGTTCATCTGGGCCAGATTTCTTGATCCAGTGTCTACCTAGGATATTGTTAATTGGGGGCCAATTGGATAAAAATTGGTCCTCCAAGCCGTTCATTTTGAGCCAGTCTTCACTTAGGATAATTGTTAATTTTTATTACCCATTTCTTGGTCCATTGAACCTTGGGGTTTCAGTGACCGTGTGCCTAATAGTCTAGCTTGACGCCAATGATTAGGTCCCACTCTAGTGTATATTTTATTTCATTGTACCTTTGTATGTTTAAATTGTTTAATATTAAGCATTCACACACCTGTTTCAAATTTTCAGTACTGGCTGCAACTCAAAGCACGCTGCGACGTGTATGCACCAGCTATCAACTATCTTGTACCCTGAGAGACTGAACCGCACTGAACTGGTCACAGACGGCTATTGCGCATTGAGAAAACAACACACGGCATACCACACCGCCTTGCGAGCTCGCTACTTGACTCGCCGCACAGCAAGCTTGATACAACTTGCCTCAAACCCACAGGCGTGCCTCTCTGCGTACTGGACCAGCGCCCAAGGTTGCTTATTGGCGCAGCAATCGCATTGCTACAGTGCCTACTTGTCATTCACTCAGGTTTTTCTGTTAATTTTTTAGCATGTCTGATCATGAGGAAGATTCACTTCCTGAGCCTTCTGCTCTTTTCAATGCAAGAGACAATTTGCACCAGGAAATAGACTGGTTCATAACCAGCTATAACGATTATGTTGTGGACTCTGAAGCCACTTATTATCAATTATTGACTGTAAAAAACGAACTAGGTTCACTTAGAATTAAGTATAATAAGATACACCAACGACTATGGAATTCAGAGTTGCAAGTGCAGGACACTTCAACTCATTTTGAGATACTCAATAAGTTTATCTCCATTACCTCTAAGGCAAACGCTGCATTAACTGCCTTTGAAAGCAGACAACGCAACAATGAGGCCACTGCTGGTGCTTCCCAGCGGCCAACATCTCAAAACGCACCTTTGGCAAATTTTCAGTTGCCTCAGATACCGCTCCCACGCTTCAATGGGGAGCTTTCAAAATGGCAAGCATTCTCAAGTGCCTTTACTAATATTATTGGTAATCAAGATAACATTAATGATTCATTGAAATTTTTCTATCTTCGTCAATCACTCAGTGGTGAAGCTCTTGCTAGAGTGGAACACATTGAAGCTGACGAAAATGGTTTTCAGCTTGCATGGAACCTCTTAAGAGAGAGGTATGACAACAAGAGATTAATTGCTGCCAGGCACGTCACGGCAATTGAATCTCCGCCTACCATAAAGCGTAACTGTCCGCAATCATTACGGGCATTCATTGACTTTTGCAAGTCCCACATCACCGCGCTCGAAGCGCTTCAACTTGGAGTCCAAATCAAGGACTTGTTGTATATGCACAAAATGTTGTTGCAGTTGGATACTGCTACTGTTCGAGAATGGGAAAAGAGTGTTGGTATACACGACATTCCCACCATTGACAAATTCTGGAATTTTTTGGAATCGCAATGCAAAATCATGGAAGCTGTTGCT
Organism: Nilaparvata lugens; assembly: GCF_014356525.2. NCBI lineage: Eukaryota > Metazoa > Arthropoda > Insecta > Hemiptera > Delphacidae > Nilaparvata > Nilaparvata lugens. The sequence goes on along the minus strand of NW_024089038.1, from coordinate 290 downwards.
TCAAGCTCAGCTAACCATCATCAAGGAAATGTACAGCAAAGTACATCCAACTCGGTTGGTGCTCATAGCAAGCCGAAGTTCAATCAAAGTCAATCAAATGTTCAAGCTAGGATGCAGGTTACTACCTCTTCCATGTCACCTTGTAGTTTTTGTAATTCTGTTGGTCATTTTCCAAATCGTTGTAATGAATTATTGAAGTTGCAGGTTACTGATCGTTGGAATGCTGTCCGTGACAAAAGGTTATGTTATAATTGCCTCAAGCCTTTCGCACCCAATCATGTTTGTTCCGA
>NW_024089037.1:0-5584 GCF_014356525.2 Nilaparvata lugens | reverse complement strand
CGCTTGTTACCTACTGCTGAAGTTTTGGTTCAATCTTCTAGTGGGGAATTTATTAAAGCAACCGCTCTTTTAGATTCTTGCTCTGATTGTAATTTGATGTCAACTAGGTTGGCTGAAAAATTGTCACTTGTTACTTTATATTCTGACACTTTGATTCATAGTGTAGGTGAGAATAAGACCAAATCATCTATTTCTCATTCAGTTTGCTTGTCTTCATCTGATCGTTCGTGGTCGGTTGTAGAAATTGTATTGTAGTTGATAGCATATCAGCTAATGTTCCTAGTGTGAACATCGATCTTTCTAAAATTTCAATTCCCGTTGAACTCAAATTAGCGGATCCATTGTTTGATCAGTCTTGGCTTCTCTATCGAATGCAAGTTTCTATGTTCGTTTCCTGAAACCTGAATCAAAAATATTAATTTTTGTAGTTAAAGTAACCAACTTGCAATGTTAATCAATTAAATGACATTTTTCCTATTTTAGTAAATTTTCAAGACAGAATTAATTTATTAATGTGTTTAAATGGTATTTGTACCATTTGAGCTTTTAAATTGATGTATTATCAAATCTTTTTGTGTGATTGGAACCGGTAGTGATTGGGGCGGATTAGTTAGAATGTTTGTGTAGCCTTCTTACCTATTTTTATGAATAATAATATTTTATTCTTAAATTTTTAAAGTTGTGACTTTGTAAATATTGCTTAAAATGATAAAGCATTTTGTTATTTTTATTATATGTGTTGAGTTGGCTGTTTGTATATTCCAAGAGGATCATACCATGAAGAACTTTTATTGAAACCACTTCCCAGCGGTCACGTTTATTCATATTTCCAGTTTACTACAGTTGGAATACCGATTACAATCAACATAATGTAAGTTTCATAAAGTTAGTTATTATTTGGTTACTTAATTAGTTTATCAGTTAATCAGGGTTAGTAACAAAACATCAAGACTGGTCTCAAAACAATAATCTGGTGTGGCTCACTCACACAACTTTCCTTGCCGTTATGAAAATTGATCAACTGAAGCTAGTGTTCCCGTGCATATCAAATCTACTTTCTGAGATCTGAGACAGCTGGTGACAGGACGATAGCGCTGCAGACACACGAAGTCTGCTATCTCTTCATAGTGAAGATTTAATAGAATCAACATTTGCCAACAGTTTGCAATTGAATAATCTTATTTTCTCGCATTTCGAGCTCATTTTCAATTTAAGTGAAAATGTTACTGACATTAATTGTTGAGATTTTCATGCTGAATCTTTTCTACTTAGATTTTTTTTTTTTAATTGTACTATCTAAGCCTGATAATTGGGAATCTAAATCAAACTTTGCATAGATGGGGCGGTGCTCCTTGAATTTTTACAGATATGGGACTTGCGGCAGTTGATAGAGCTTATCAATGACTATTTTAGGTATAAATTTGATCAAAATCGTTGGAGCCGTTTTCGAGAATACCGCGAAAAACCCTGTTTTTGACAACATTTTCGCCTTTTATTCGCCATCTTGAATTGCATTGATCGAAATGTTCGTGTCGGATCCTCATAGTGTAAGGTCCTTAAGTCAAAGATCCAAATGTGTAAGTGTCCAAATTTCAAGTCATTCCGTTGATTGGGAAATGAGATTCGTGTACACAGACGCACATACACTCATACACACACACACCACACACCACACACACACACGCACACGCACACACACACCACACACACACACACACACACACATACAGACCAATACCCAAAAACCACTTTTTTGGAATCAGGGGACTGACTTGAGAACGTATAGAAAGATGGAAATGGGGGTTCCTTAATTTTTTTTTTGGAAAGCAATACTAAGTGAAAGCCTAAAGGTGCGTACAGATATAGCGCCTTGAACATGAGCAATCACTTTTAATCAGGTAACTATATCTGTATTTTTACAGAAACGGTAAGATACAGATTTAAAAAGCTTGGCATCAGCTGATTAAGTGAATTGCTCATGTTCGCGGCGCGTATATCTGTACGCACCTTTACCTATGGTAATAGGGCAAGGAAAGTAAAAACTGAACGTTGTAGAGCTAGAAAAGAATAGCGCTATCAGCTTTGTTGAATGATATTTATTTATTTATTAATAATCATTACATTACATCAATTTGGGAATAATCCCATTTGACAGGTAACTTGTCAGTACTAATACTAATCCTAATACTATAATACATACAATCATAATAAAATATTTATTCAGGTATCAAGTATCATATGGGACTTGCGGCAGTTGATAGAGCTCATCAATGACTATTTTTATAAATTTTATCAAAATCGTTGGAGCCGTTTTCGAGAAAGTCGCAAAAAAACATGTTTTTGACAACAACATTTTTGCCATTAGCCCCCATATAAAATTGCATTTGATCGAAATTGTTCGTGTCGGATCCTTATAGTGTAAGGACCTTAAGTTCCAATTTCAAGTCATTCCGTTGATTGGAGATGAGATATCGTGTACACAGACGCACATACACACACACACACACCACACACAACACACACATACACATACAGACCAATACCCAAAAACCTCTTTTTGGACTCAGGGGACCTTGAAACGTATAGAAATTTAGAAAATGGGGTACCTTAATTTTTTTCGCAAAGCAATACCTACTTTCCTTACTTATGGTAATAGGGCAAGGAAAGTAAAAATCTATAAAATATTTTAGCAGACTAATATTCTTTTATATTAGGTCCTTGAGCATTTATACAACATTTGACAGCTTTTTTAATTAATCATAAATTATTGATTATAATAATAACTTTGATCATAACGTATTGAGCGGAATGCTGTAGATGGTGCTCGTCGACGCCTACTGAAATATTTTTTTTGAGTCAATTTTTCTTGCTTCAGGTAGTTAATAGGTAGTTGAGCAAAGTTACCATTGGGCAAGGTTGGTCTTGTCATTGGCAATGTGTAAACGGGCGTATTGTCGTGGTGGTTAATCATTTCCAAATTCTCAGTTACAATCCTAAACACTGTCATGTGATGGAGTCCCAGTTAGTCTAGTACTAAGACGAAAGTCTAAATTCAAGAGTTAGAAGAAACTTTGTCCACACTATTGTAAGTTTAACTGGTAGATAGTTTCTTTGAATGTTCGGCATCTTCAACTTACTGGCGACTATCTTTAATAATGCCAATTGAATACCGCTGCATGTGTCATGGCTTCTTCCTTGATGGTGTCTTAAATCATAAGCAATGTCTCCGAGAAGTTTCTTTAGTCTCACATAGCTTTTAATTGCGTGATTCTGTTCTAATTTGACTTCAATTTCTGACTCCACTCTTTTTACCAAGGACAGAAAAAACGATCTAACGCAACAAGATCTTGCTCACCCAAAAATATCGGAGTAAAATGTCCAGCTGTAGTCTCTTAGCTGACACCCCTCTACTCGACACAGCTGATGGGACCGTTCCGCTCTTGAAACTTTTGTTACAGACCCACTTACTTACTCTGATCTATTCACTTTCTATCTACTCTGATAGTTAAATGCAGCCTATCATATAGGCTATTTCTAATTGAAAAAAATGTTGCAGTTGACCATTGTCATTTATTTCCTCGATCACTGGGAGAAGTAGTTGGAAGATTCAATATTCAAGAGCTGCATATCAGTCTAACTGAAGGACTCTGGAGACATGAATCATGGGGATATCCAGTCAACGATGCCCCTCCGGGAGCTGAAGTATGGGCATGGTTCCGAAAAGACTGTGATGAGTAAGTATTTTTTGTGCATTATCGATGTGTTTTGTCAATTGTCATTCAATTTGTCCATTTCTATTATTAGCCTAGTGTTCTTATCTTGCTCTTATGAAATTGTAGATTCTACTAAAAAAAAGCTATTTAATTCGCAACCAGTAAATTGATGTATTGAAACTGGGAATATGCCACTGTGTTGTTGAAAACGTCTAAGACAGTTCAATACTCTCCGAAACAGGAGAGAATAAAAATTAACTAGTGCTCAATTTTCTGAATCTTATGCTATGTAACTTATTTTCCAATATTCTCCTTGATTTTTTTGACCTGTTTTATCCGTGCAATGAAAATTAAGAAATGTTAGTCTGCGTCTTGATTGTACGGTTAATAGTCCAGGCAATGAATGCTCAAAAAAGGGTATAGAGGGAAATGTTTGGATGACAATTTTTGACCCCACAGTTCTGTTTAGGGTAGTAAGGAGGTAAACATATCAAAAGTCCACACCCCTACCCACTGTGCTAAGGGGGTGGTTGGTTTAAAGGTACCATTTTTTGGTTTCTCGCATAAAACTCAAAAACTATGTAGGCTATCTTGAGGACCTGACTGTCATATAACAAATTAAAGTTTACTTAATTTCCTACAATATTCATTTTTCAACTTTTTTTATATCTCCTCTAGTTTTTGAGATATCCGCTCTTGAAGGTGTGACATTTTTGAAAAAAACACTTTTGCCATCAATTTTTTTCTATTTTTGCTTTTATAACTTTTTAAAAATCGATGGGAAAAATCCATGTTGATTATGTGCATGTAGAACATTAAATTTCTCTTCGATTTGATGTATAATTTCACACTTTAACGAATTTTCCTACACCTTCACACACCTTGAGCGAATATCTCGGGAATTGTTGCGAATTATCACAAAATTCCACTGAACAAAAAGTGTAAAGAATTTATCAAGCTTCATTTTTGAATAGTTAGTTATGTCGGTTGAACGCATTGTTCTCAAGATATGAGCGTGGAAGCAAAACGCTGAAAAATGCAACTTTTAAACCACCCTTATCCCCCTAGCACATGGATGAGGTAGGAATGGGGACTTTTGATATGTTCTCCTCGTAACTAGTCTCAACAAAGCTGCAAAGTCGAAAATTTTGTTTAAAACATTCCCTCCAAATTCCTTTGTCAATTGGTCTATTATTGCAAAAATGGAGATTTCACACTCAACACTAAAGCTGCTGCAAAAGGTGTAGGGAAATTCGTAAGAGTGTGAAATTATACATCAAATTGAAGAGAATTCAATGTTCTATAAGCTCATAACCAACATGGACTTTTCCCATCGATTTTTAAAAGGTTATAAGAGCAAAAATAGAAAGAAATTGGTGGCAAACGTGTTTTTTTCAAAACTGTCGCACCTTCAAGAGCGGATATCTCGAAAACTAGAGGAGATATGAAAAAAGTTGCATAGGAAATTAAGTAAACTTTAATTTGTTATATGACAGTCAAGTCCTCTTGATACATAGTTTTTGAGTTTTATGCGAGAAATCAAATAATGATACATTTAAACCACCCGCACCCCCTTAGCACAGTGGGTAGGGGTGGGGACTTTTGATATGTTTACCTCCTTACTACCCTAAACAGAACTGCGGGGTCAAAAATTGTCTTCCCAACTTTTTCTCTATAACCTTTTCTTGACTGGACTGTAAGATATAATATTTAAAATATTTTTTGTGGATGTAATCATCAGTAGGCTCATGACATCCGATAGTACAACATTTCAATCAGTTTTATGAAATAAATTTTCAGGTGAAATCTTGTATCCGGGAGAACTTTGAAAAAGGACAGGATAGATTTCATCAAGATAAAAAAATGAAACC
>NW_024089036.1:0-5529 GCF_014356525.2 Nilaparvata lugens | reverse complement strand
CATAATCAAATGAAAGCTGAAGATGTTTTGATTCCAACTGAAATTTCAGTTTTAAAATAATTTATTGTCTTCAATAAATAAGTATATCTAATTTTTCAGATTGGCAATATATTCTTCATATTTCCTCGGCGATAAAATGTTTGATATAACTGCAAAAAATCCCATTCAAGACTAATAGATTTACAGATATAATATTAGATTATTTATTAATATAATATTTTTCTACTTTTTAATGCCCGGTTTCACCAAGATATTTGAAAATGGTCAAGCCGGGTACACTGTACAAGTGTGCTCTGGAATTATTGATAGTAGGCCTAACGATCGCCATAGAACTCCAGTGCACTCGTTGTAAACCGTACCTGATTTGACCATGTTCAAATAATGTCTGACCGAGCTTGGTGACATAAGAATAAGAAAATAATATTAACTTATACTTAATAAATATTGAAATAATATTGAACTTATAGATACTTTTCATACAGAACTTATACTAATACACATACTTTCTTACAGTAAATTTTAGTGTAATATTTATGATTATGTAGATTTAAACAACAATTGATAATTACTTTTTTTCAATTATCCCTACACTTTATAATTTACAATAGGATTATTATGATCACCCTGACACATATTATTGTAGTGGGGTATCATAATTGAATCTAAAATTATGTTCAACGATTACTTGAATCGGGATTATCTTTGATACCTTTGTGTTGTCGTTTGATATTTTTTATTTTATAACTTTGTTACTTATCCGTTTTTTGTGAATAAATTATATTCATTGATTTATTCATTTATACATTGAATCACTACAGTAGCAGAATGGAAAAATACAGGCTCTTGCCCAAAACGTTTTCTATTGTTTATAATATCTCATGTGTACGCTAAGCGAATTCCCTATTTTATTTTCAATTGTGAGATATGCTCCTGTTTGCAGACAAAGTTCACTCTTTAGCAAACAGTATTGTATTCATTGACTGTACACTAAGCATTTTTGTTGAATTCAATATTTGATTATTGTTATTCTGTAATGTACTTGTCATAGAATAAAGATTTATTTATTTATTTATCTATTTATTGTTTTCCGTTTATATAATAGTTACGTTCTCGGGATGAAATTAAAAACTTTTTACTTAATTCTCAGATCGTGAACATGTTCTTCATCGACTCGTTCCTGGGCGGCGCCTTCCTGACGTACGGCATTGACGTGATCAAGTTCATGAGCCAGAACCAGGAGAACCGCACCGACCCGATGGTGCTGGTGTTCCCCCGCGTCACCAAGTGCACCTTCCACAAGTTCGGTCCCTCGGGCAGCATCCAGAAGCACGACACACTCTGTGTGCTCGCGCTCAACATACTCAACGAAAAGATATACATCTTCCTCTGGTCAGTCAGCTCTCTCATCTCAATTTATCTCAAGTAAAAATTCAATTAAACCATGTACATATTAAGGAAGAGTAGGAGGTTAGAGTGATCCGTGGTCTATAGTGAGGTCCACGTTATAATGGCAGTGTTTGATTGGCAATGGTATTGCTATCCTTGTCTATAATTCAACAAAACGGATACGGTAGCGCTATCTCTTTGTCGCTTTGCTCTGTTGCCAGATCGGCTTTTAACAATGTAGAATTAATTATTAATTGAACGAAAATATTTCATATTAATTGTGAAATTATTGAAAAATATGATTTCTTGTTTAATAAAATAATATGGGGGCACCGAGCTTCGCTCGTTATTTTTATTTATTGATAAACAGAACACAATTCTCTAAAATGATCGTGTTTATATTTCACAGCTGGCTAATGTTAATCTTATGAATTTCGGGGATGCGATATTTTGATTTTTCACATACTCACTCGCTCACTCACTTTTTTACTATCCACAGCTGTTTCAGCCAAGGATGAATTATTATCCTTTTAATGTCGTTCAGCGATTTTTCCCAAGGATGAGACCTAGTGCAATCGATTTTTTATATCATAAACCTACTATGTTCCAAATTTCGTGAAAATCGTTAGAGCCGTTTTGGAGATCCGATGAACATAAAATAATAACCAGACATAAATAAATATTATTAAATAACCAGATATAAAAATACAGTAATTGCTCGCTTAATATAATAGGATAGTTGATTATTTTACACGAGAATGAACAGTTAATAATTACATCAATAAAACTGTATCAGCTACCGTCTATAGAAGGCATTGACAAGACAGAGGTTCGGCAACGTAGTTCTCCCATCTTTCTCCACTGCCATTATAACCTGGATCTGACTATAATGGATAGAGTGCTTGCATAGCAGCCTAGAGATCCTCGGTTCAATCCCGCTCAAAAAGTTTTTGATCAGGTCACACCCCGGGTGAGCACGTTAAACTGTCGGTCCCCGCAGAAGTATAACAGTCGTGAGGCCCATTGACAACTTGAATTATATATTCAGGCGAGGTGGAACTTCCGTCAGGTACTCACCACCAATAAAAGCCATACGAATATTATTTATTAGTAGGAGGTTGAATAGGAGTAAGAAGGTCAAGGTGGAGTAAGGAGGTTAAGTTCATCGGGAGGGTCTCAGTTCGTCAAGTTCCCAGTGCCTCAAGTGCCTATTTTGACTGTTACGATACTGAAACAAACGGGAAGTTGAGCCACTCAGTTGGTCAAGTCTCATACCATCAAGTTTTCACATAGGTCTCAGTTCATCAAGTTCCAGTTCCTAAAAGGACTATTCTGTCATTTTTTGAGATATTGAAACAAATGGGAAGTTGATTTCAGGGATACTGGATGGTCTCATACCATCAAGTTTTCACATAGATATGCCGCTAGGCATGAAAATACTACCCTCCAGTATCCCACACATAGAATTGAATTGCAGCTCTATTTATATGAGCTGTCCTCAAAATTAAAGTGCCAAACTTCGGGAATAGGTTCTATGGGTCAAAATAAAGAGAAAATTTAAAATGTTATCCCTAAAACGCTTCGTTTACGAGATATTCGCAATTTTGTATTGTTTACAAAATAATTTTTATCATCAAAGTTTTCCACTTTTGGCACTTTAATTTTGGGACACTCTGTATATAGTGAGATTCAGATTATAATGTCAGCATCTGATTAGCATTGGTTCGATATCCTTGTCTGTCATGAGACAAAGAAGATCTATCCTTTTCCAACTCCGTACCGTTGCCAAATTGTTTGTATTCTATATTCAAGAAAAATATTATATTTTATGGCCTTCATTGGACCACTGTAGTCAGTATCTTCCACCTTTACTCCGTCCTCTCTCAGCCCAATATTTTTTCATTCGTTCAGAAATTAATTCCTTTCCTCGTCCGAAATCACTCTTCCCATTCTGTCTGACTTTGATCTGCAGTCTGGTCTGTTTGTCCTTCAGGATTCTGATGTTTTCCGACTTGTTCTTCAAATCTTCGAATGTATATTCAACTCTCTCATATCCTCCTTGAGTTCGTCAATCCATTTTATATTTGTTTTACTTTCCACAACTTTTCAATAATTCTTCTGCTTAGTCTGTCCTCCGAAGCTCTAATCAGGTGACCGAAGAAAGATATTCGCTTTTTTTTTATTGTACTTGTGACAGGTTCAATTTCTTTGTAAACAGTTTCGTTGGAAGCTAATCTCCAGTGTCTATCTACTTGATAGTTCTTGTTAATACAGGTTCTGATGATTCTTCTTTCGATTTTTAGTAATTTGTCTATTGCGATGGTATTGGTAGTTTTAAAGATGGTTTCACTTGCGTAAGTTATTACCGGTTGAGTGACTGTCTTGTAATGCTTCAATTTTGTGGCTATTGATAGTGATTTCTTGTTGTAAGTGTTCTTTGTGGCATACTGTGCTCTTCTCAACTTATTCAGTCTACTGTCCCACGTTCGATTCTCATTGAGATTGTAGGTTATATTTCAAGAAAAATATATTAAAACAAAGTATCATTAACAAGATTAACAATTAAATCAGGGATAACTTGAATCATAGCTATCTGCTACAGAAGGCAGTGGAAAAGGGAAAGTAGCAACAATGCCTTACTTATTATTTCCACTGACTTTTTCAGAATCTCACTGTAGATATACAATTCAGCATTCTTATTCAATCTGCTACAGGAAGCGGACGTTCTACTAATGAACAACACTCCATAGAAAATAATTTATTGACAAAAATAAAACTAAGGCTCGGTTGCACAAAAGCCTGTTAGAGTTTAACTGTGATTAAATGCCACAAGAACCAATCAGAAAAGTATCATTTCCAAAACGGCAGTCTCTGATTGGTTATCGTGACTTTTATGATTAAAATTCAACAGACCTTTGTACAACCGAGCCTTAAGCTGCGTTTACACCAAAGTTTATAACAAAATGTTTAATCCTCCGTCCTTATAGATTCTATTAGATTGAACATAACTCATCAAACACATGATGAACATATGTGTTTGTCAAGTTCCGTTCAATCTAAAAGAATCTTCAAGGACGGACAAATAAACATTTTGTTAATAACTTTGGTGTAAAAGCAGCTTTAGAATATTCAATTTTGACATCAACAAAAATTTGGCCGCTGTATATCTACTTTCTTCTGCTCCCCATAATCCCTCTGTTTTTTTTTAGTTGAATATGGTTATTTGAACCCAAAAACCACACTAACACTACAATGATTTCATTATTATAAATCCAGTCAAAGTTGTCCTGTCTGTTCAAATAAATGAATGACCAAATAATTAAAACAATATAAAAAGTTGTAGTACCCTTGATTGAAAACTTAAAATATTTTAACGACTAGTTTTTACCATAGGTCATTTCAAGTTAAAATGTAAAAAATAAACAATTGATACTAGATAATATGAACTATTATCAACTTGTTTATTTTTTACATTTTAACTTGAAATAGACCTATAGTCGAAACTAGTCGTTAAAAATATTTTAAAGTTTTTATAATAAGGATAGGTTCATAGATAATAATTATGAACATATTATCAACTTGTTTATTTTTTACATTTTAACTTGTAATAGACCTATAGTCGAAACTAGTCGTTAAAAATATTTTAAAGTTTTTAATAATAAATATATGTTTAAAGATAATATGAACATAGTATCAACTTGTTTATTTTTTACATTTTAACTTGAAAATGACCTATAGGCGAAACTAGTCGTTGAAAATAATTTGAAGGGCACTACAAGTTTTTTATATTGTTTTATTAATTTGAACAAAAGTAGCCCATATAAGGAGTGATTTTATGAATGGCAAATTTATTCTGCTGAGCAGTTCTGGTTTATAATCCTAGCAGTGCTGTCTGGAATCGCACTGATGTACAGCATTGCCGTTGTGCTGCTGCCTTCAATCCGTGAGACCATTCTCATCCGACGCTTCCGTTTCGGTCCGCCAGCCGGGGTGTCGGCGCTCATTCGCAAGACACAGGTAAACTATTTCTCTTTATTTATTTAAAATTATGAATTATATCATATTATCACATAAATTTAATCAATTAAAAATATAAATTTTTATGTTTTATAGACATTTTATTAAGTCATGAATTTCAAGACA
>NW_024089035.1:0-5462 GCF_014356525.2 Nilaparvata lugens | reverse complement strand
AATTATCATTGTCATTGTTGCATTGGTTGTTCCACCATGATTGAAGTCTGATTATTTCAATTCAAGTGTCATTCAAGAACCATGTATCATTATGAATACACAAAGATAGAGCCCGAATAGTATTTCAATTTTCAATTTTTCAAATATCATATGTAGTCCAGTCAACGAACGATAATAGAGGGGAATGTTTGGAACACAATTTTCAACTCCACAGCTCCTTCAAGGATAGTGGAAGAGGAAGAGGATTAACATATCAAGAGTCCTCCCCCCTACCCGCTGTGCTAAGGAGGTGGGGGTGGTTTGAAAGTACCATTTTTTCATTTTTCGCATATATCTCGGGAACTATGCATCTGATGAATATTTGTATTTCGTGCAAAATTGAAGCTTACAAAATTACCAACAAGTTTTGTCCGTATCATTTTTTCCATATCTCTCATAGATTCGATATCCGCTCTTGAAGGTGAGACATTTTTTGAAAAAACACTTCTGCCTCCTACTTTTTTATCTTTTTGGACTTATAATTTTTGAATGATTGATGGAAGAATCCGTGCTGATTATTAGCTGATAGAGAGCATCAAATTATCTTCAATTTGATGTAACTTTTACTATTTTACGCGTTTCCCTACGACTGTTGCAGCAGTTTTAGTGTTGAGAGTCAAATTTTCTTTTCAGCAACAATAGATCAGATGACAATGAAATTTGGAGGGAATGTTTGGAACACAATTTTCAACCCAGCAGCTTTGTTGAGGAATAGTTTGGAGGTGAGCATATAAAAATCCCAACCCCTACATTATGTGCTGAAGGGATGAGGGTGGTTTGAAAAATACATTTTCCACTATTCCTAAATGTTTACATCTTGTAAACAATGTGTTCTATTGACAAAATCAACAGGATGAAAATGAAGCTTCATGAATTTCCTACAAGTTTTGACTCGTAGAGGTTTTTGATAAATCCAATACTTTTGGAGATATTCATGTTCTAAAGTGATGCATTTTCGAAAAACCAGTTTTTCTTCAATTTTTCGCTCTTTCAAGTCTTATAGCTTCTAAAAAATTTATGAAACAAGAATTTGCTAATAACGTGATTGTAGAGCATAAAATTATCTTTCATTTCATGTATAATTCGACTATTTGACGCATTCCCATACGACTTTTGCAGCAGTTTTAGTTTTGAGTGTCAAATCTCCAGATTTGTAATAAGTGACTTTTTTCGACTATCACACTATTCTGTCATCATAAATTGGCAGTGTGCTTCAGTATGAACATTCATATTGAGTATCTATTGGAACGTCAGCGGAACTAAACACAGGGGGTGTTTCTAAACTTCCTACCAAACAAAGACACTCAAAACTAAAACTGCTGCAACAGTCGTATGGGAATGCGTGAAATCAATTATAAGGTCAAAAAGATGAAAAAGTAGGAGGCAAAAGTGTTTTCCTCCACCTACTGTCTAAAGTACTTACTTTACTCCCTGAAACCTAATACTAAAGTGTCACCTTTTCGCTCTCGGTAGTAAAAAACAGAAAAACTCCCTAGGGAGTAAAAGTGACTCCATTTTAATAACATGGGGAGCATCTTTATTTTAAAACTTACATTGTAATAGGTTAGAAGGTCTCAGCTCAGATGAGAAAGCATGATAGAGGTGTCTGTCATTGAGTCAACTGAATTCAATACCACAACCAGAAATTTGATCAACTCATGAAATATATGTTTGTATGATAATTATTATATTCTTAATATTAGTAGACATAAAAATTTATACAATTTTAAAAATATTTTATTCTATTCAAAATACCAGCCAACAAATATTTTTGATCTGCAATTCAAATCTGAACCGCGTGATCTGGAGTCAGCCATTTTCGGTAGCTGCCCAGCTGATATAATTGTTACAACTTTTGCCGATAGATAGCGCAATCGGCAGTGCCAATCAGACGACCGGTTTCTAGGTTTTAGATTTAGGTTATGTTGTTAGGGATCATTGTCACCAATACGTAAGTTATTAGAATGATTTTATTTGCAGTTTCAATAAAAGAATGTAGATGGAGGAAAAATGTTGTGTACATCACGAGCGAAAAATATTTTTTCTCCCTCAGGAAAAATGCTGCCCTCGGCTTTGCCTCGGGCTTCAAACTTTTCCCCACAGGGAGAAAAAGTCGTACTTTTCACTCTAGATATACAAATAACTATTTTTCAAAAAATGTCTCACCTTCAAGAGCGGATATCTCATAAACTATGAGAGATATGGAAAAATGTTACGGACAAAACTTGTTGTGCTTCAGTATGAACATTCATATTGAGTACCTATTGGAACTTCAACGGAACTAAACACAGGGAGTGTTTCTAAACTTCCCACCAAACAAAGACACTCAAAACTGAAACTGCTGCAACAGTCGTATGGGAATGCGTGAAATCAGCACGGATTTTTTTTCTCCAATCGTTCAAAAATTATAAGGCCAAAAAGATGAAAAAGTAGGAGGCAAAAGAGTTTTTTCAAAAAATGTCTCACCTTCAAGAGCGGATATCTCATAAACTATGAGAGATATGGAAAAATGTTACATACAAAACTTGTTGGTTATTTTGTAAGCTTCAATTTTCTACAGCATACAAATGTTCATGAGATGCATAGTTTCCGAGATATATGCGAAAAATGGAAAAATGGTACTTTCAAACCACCCCCACCTCTTTAACACAGGGTGTAGGAGTGAGGACTTTTGATATGTTAATCCTCTCACTATCCTTAAAAGAGCTGTGGAGTTGAAAATTGTGTTCCAAACTTTTCCCGCTATACCTTTATTTGAGCATTCGTTGCCTGGATTAATGGTTGGATGAACTTTGTACTGTATTATGTTAGACAAGAATCTCATGATGCTACCATACCTGCATGCAAATGTTTTATAGATATGAAAGAATCTTAGATGGTTCATTATGGTCCTCTGTCATGGTAATCCAGTCTAAGTTGTACCAGATACAAATACAAATACTATTAAATATCTCTAGTTATAGATATCAAATCTATATTACTTGAAAAGCAATACCATGTTATTCTCTCTTAAAAAACTTTTTTATATTGTAAATACAAAAAGAACTAGTTTCGGATGTTCAAGCCATATTTACGTTTTTTTTGAAAAGTATTTTGAATGAAGGATACTATGGGATTATTTTTTATGACTAACACATCACTTGGCTAGACCTATTGGAATAGGTATAGAATTATAATTCTAATTCCAATTAGAAAACTATAGATATCAATATCTACGGTTATAGTTTTACTCATACTTATCATCTTTCTTATGTATTTGTGAAATGCATGACTGTATCTCTCATTTTTATTTCTTCTATCAACTTACTTTATTCGATTGTAAATGGTAGTTAAGACTGTTCTGGGCTTAATGCCTGTAGTCTGTAATAAATAAATAAATACCCAAAAACCACTTTTTTGGACTCAGGGGACCTTGAAACGTATATAAATTTAGAAATTGGGGAACCTTAATTTTTTTCGGAAAGCAATACTTTCCTCCTTAACTATAGGGCAGTGGAAAAGGACTAATTTGTTGCAAGCTGCATAAATGAAACAATAAAATCACTTGTTATCGGATGGGCACGTTAATTGTCGGTCCCGGATGAAGTGTGACAGTCGATGATGCCCATTCACATTCAGGCATGGTGGGACCTTCCCGTAAGTGACTCCCCACTAACAAAAGTCATAATAATTCACTTAATAAAACCACGTCATAATAATTCACTTCATAAGTAATGAGGAGGTCCAATCTAATACTACTCTATCAGCGAAGGACATACATATCATGAATAAATAAATAAATAATGTTCATTTTCCCCCCAAAACCAACTAGAACTACTGCATCAATTACAGAAAATGTTAGATAGTTTACAATATTACATACAATAGTTAGTTTCAGAAATTTCTTATAATGTGTCTTCTACATGTTCAGTGTTTTCTGTGTGGAAATTGACCTACTCCACTATGGCGTACCATGTTCTAGACTAGGTTTTGTTTGATTTGTTTTTTTGAGTGCGGATTAGTAATATGAGTTAGTGTTCAGTAAGTCATTAGATGTTAGTTGTAGTTTGAATTAATGTTTTCTATGTTCTCTCTTCCTTAGTTCATCAACCAATTGTGTACTATTATACCATACTCATCTTATAAATCGATTTCAAAGAAGTTGTTACAAGGCCTATTGATTGTTAAATACAGCCGCGTTGTATCCGTTCTATTGTTAATTCAAATTTCAATTCAAGTCATTTCCATCAACAAAAATACTTTAACATTAATTTCAATTTCATATCAGTTTATTTCCATCAACAAAAATACTTAAATATTAATTTCAATTTCAATTCAGTTCATTTCCATCAACAAAATTACTTTAATAAAACATACACGTTATAAACATACACAACATATTCGTTCATTTTCTTAGAATTATTAAGAAATAGGTGACAAGATGTGTTGTAATGATAAAATTGAGATACAGATGAACAAATGAATGTGGGAGTAAGGAATAAAACCGTTCACAACATCAACCAAAATGTTTATCGGCAGAGCAATTTCAAAGATGAGAACAAAGAACTACTACAGAAAATTGAGGCGAAAAGTGGGTGCTCAGTAAATGTTGCGTTTTGCAAGCAAGTCATGGTTAGGTTAGGCAGGAGAGAAAAGTAGACTACAAAGGATGCAAGAAAAGAGGTTGGTGGATGTGTCACCCCTCCCCGCCCTGAATTCCAGGGGCTCTTCGAGGGGGGGCTGGGTTAGGGGGGGTTGAAAAGGGAGTAAGGGAGATGTGAGCTTACCGCAGTGCGGTAGGAACTCTTTTGTTGATCAATCAGTCTATTACTGATTCCGAGCAGATACGATTTGTTATGGACCTGTACTGGCCTCTCTACTGAAGGGGTTCCACCAGGGTTCTGTGCCCCCCATGGACCCCCAACACACTGAACCCCTTTCTCCTGAACCTCAAAGAACACACTGTTGAAACGTTCAGGTTTTTTATAAACCACAACTAGAAATCTGTAAAATTAAAATATTGATGGATGTGGAGTATTATTGAACTTTCAAAGCTAGGTACTTCAAAATCGAAATCGTTTATTGACCGAAAGTAGTGAGGTCTATGTTTCAACTCAATTTGCTTTTGCCTGTCTGAATGTAATGCATTTACGGCCAAACGCGTTTATAGAATTCTATGAGATTTGGCAGGAATATTTCTTTTTCAACTGCGCGTCGATGTATACACAAGATTTTAAGGATAATATGTAAAGAAAAGTTATTCCTCCACACTCTGATATTTCTATATTATACATCTACTCTGAAGTTGAACTCATTGAAAAGAATCGTTGTAGGATAAAGTCTGGGTTTGCCTAGAAATTGTTTTAAATAATATTGTTTTGAATTATGAAAAGTTTTTTCAAAATGTGTGTTCAAGGCTCCACCCCAAGCTCTTATTCCATATT
>NW_024089034.1:0-5556 GCF_014356525.2 Nilaparvata lugens | reverse complement strand
GTGTCTGTAACTATTACCTTTAGTAATCAACATGGCATTTTGAACATAACCTCCTGTTCCATAGGATATCAACTACTTATCCTATATTTACTCCATGCGCTACTGTATCAAATTTATTGATAAACTTTTATATCATCAAGCGAAAGGTTTAAACATTATCTCAATAAGGTGCGTATAGATTTACCCGCCGCGAACATGAGCAATTCACTTTCAATCAGCTGATGCCAAGCTTTTTATATCTGCATCTTACCGGTTCTGTGAAAATACAGATATAATCAGCTGATTTAAAGTGAATTGCTCATGTTCGCGGCGCGTATATCTGTACGCACCTTCATATATTATCCTCCATTCATCAACAGAGTCCAAAAGAACATATGAATCTTCAGTGATACAGAAAATACGACAGGAGAAATGCATTGAGGCAGTGTACCGCTGTTAGGTGGCTCTCTGTATTTACAATGAAGAGCTACGATGTTTGTCTACCGATTGCCTTGGGGCGGAGGTGGAGCTTAAGAACCCCAAGGATTATGAGTCATTAAGCTATTGCTGTCGCCGGGTGCAACACGGCGCAAAGTGAGACGCTCTTTGTTTCTCTCTTTCTCTTGCACCTTCTTCTTTTACTCCTCTTCCCACTCACAAACTTCTACTATGTCTCCCTTCCTCTCATACCATCTTCTGTTACTCCTTTCCTCTCGCACCTTCTTCTGTTTCTCCTTCCTCTCAACACCTTCTTCTGATTCGCCCTTCTTCTGTTCTCCTTTCCTTTACACCTTCTCCTGTTTCTCCTTTCCTCTCACACTTTCTTCTGTTTCTCCCTTCCTCTCACACCTTCTCCTTTTTCTCCGTTCCTCTCCACCTTCTCCTGTTTCTCCTTTCCTGTCACACTTTCTTCTGTTTCTCCCTTCTCTCACACCTTCTCCTGTTCTCCTTTCTCTCACCTTTTCTTCTGTGTCTTCCTTCCTCTCACCTTCTCCTGTTTCTCCTTTCCTGTCACACTTTCTTCTGTTTCTCCCTTCCTCTCACCTTCTCCTGTTTCTCCTTTCCTCCACCTTTCACTTCTGTTTCTTTTCTTCTTCCTCTCACACCTTCTCCTGTTTCTCCTTTCCTGTCTCACTTTCTTCTATTTCTCCCTTCCTCTCACACCTTCTCCTGTTTCTCCTTTCCTCATACTTTCTTCTGTTTCTTCCTCCTCTCACACCTTCTCCTGTTTCTCCTTTCCTGTCACTTTCTTCTGTTTCTCCCTTCTTCTCACAACTCTCCTGTTTCTCCTTTCCTCTCACACTTTTTCTGTTTCTCCCTTCCTCTCACACCTTCTCCTGTTCTCCTTTCCTCTCATACTTTCTTCTTTTCTTCCTTCCTCTCACACCTTCTCTGTTCTCCTTTCCTGTCACACTTCTTCTGTTTCTCCCTTCTTCTCACACCTTCTCCTGTTTCTCCTTCCTCTCACACTTTCTTCTGTTCTCCCTCCTCCTCTCACACCTTCTCCTGTTTCTCCTTTCCTCTCACACTTTCTTCTGTTTCTTCCTTCCTCTCACACCTTCTCTGTTTCTCCTTTCCTCTCACCTTCTCCTATTTCTCCCTTCTTCTGTTTTCCCTTCCTCTCACACCTTCTTCTGTTTCTCCTTTCCTCTCACACACTTCTTCTGTTTCTCCCTTCCTCTCACACCTTCTCCTGTTTCTCCCTTCCTCTCACACCTTCTCCTGTTTCTCCCTTCTTCTTCTGTTCTCACTTCCTCTTCACATTCTATTACATCTTCTTCTGCTCCTTCTTTCCACCCAGATTAGCCTGGTTTTATACTAGTAGAGTAACTAGCATACTAACTCTACCGAGCTACTCTACTCTACTCACTTGGTCGAGTAACTGCTTTCACTACAATTGACAATTGTAGGTAGAGTGTGTTGTCTAGAGCAGAACTAACCTTATAATGTCAATATTTTTTGATAAATAGATACTTTTCAATACATTTTGATAAATTAATACTGGCTTACTAACTCTACCGAGCTAACTCTACTCTACTCACTTGGTCGAGTAACGCTTTCACTACATTGAGAATATTGTAGGTAGAGTGTGTTGTCTAGAACAGAACTACCTTAAAATGTCAATACTTTTTGATGAATAGATACTTTTCAATACATTTTGATAATTAATACTGGCTTACTAACTCTACCGAGCTAACTCTACTCTACTCACTTGGTCGAGTACTGCTTTCACTACAATGAGAATATTGTAGGTAGAGTGTTTGTCTAGAACAGAACTAACCTTGAAATGTCAATACTTTTTGATGAATAGATACTTTTCAATGCATTTTGATAAATTAATACTGGCATACTAACTCTACCGAGCCAACTCTACTCTACTCACTTGGTCGAGTAACTGCTTTCACTACAATTGAGAATAAATTGTAGGTAGAGTGTGTTGTCTAGAACAGAACTAACCTTAAAATGTCAATACTTTTTGATGAATAGATACTTTTCAATGCATTTTGATAAATTATACTGGCATACTAACTCTACCGAGCTAACTCTACTCTACTCACTGGTCGAGTAACGCTTTCACTACAATTGAGAATATTGTAGGTAGAGTGTGTTGTCTAGAACAGAACTAACCTAAAATGTCAATACTTTTGATGAATAGATACTTTTCAATGCATTTTGATAAATTATACTGGCATACTAACTCTACCGAGCCAACTCTACTCTACTCACTTGGTCGAGTAACGCTTTCACTACAATTGAGAATAAATTGTAGGTAGAGTGTGTTGTCTAGAACAGAACTAACCTTAAAATGTCAATACTTTTTGATGAATAGATACTTTTCATGCATTTTGATAAATTAATACTGGCATACTAACTCTACCGAGCCAACTCTAATCTACTCACTTGCTCGAATAACTTCTTTCACTACAATTGAGAATTGTAGGTAGAGTGTCTTGTCTAGAACAGAACTAACCTTAAAATGTCAATACTTTTTGATGAATAGATACTTTTCAATGCATTTTGATAAATTAATACTGGCATACTAACTCTACCGAGCCAACTCTACTCTACTCACTTGGTCGAGTAACTGCTTTCACTACAATTGAGAATATTGTAGGTAGAGTGTGTTGTCTAGAACAGAACTAACCTTAAAATGTCAATACTTTTTGATGAATAGATACTTTTCAATACATTTTGATAAATTAATACTGGCATACTAACTCTACCGAGCCAACTCTAATCTACTCACTTGCTCGAATAACTTCTTTCACTACAATTGAGAATTGTAGGTAGAGTGTCTTGTCTAGAACAGAACTAACCTTAAAATGTCAATACTTTTTGATAAATAGATACTTTTCAATACATTTTGATAAATTAATACTGGCATACTAACTCTACCGAGCTAACTCTACTCTACTCACTTGGTCGAGTAACTGCTTTCACTACAATTGAGAATAAATTGTAGGTAGAGTGTGTTGTCTAGAACGGAACTAACCTTAAAATGTCAATACTTTTTGATGAATAGATACTTTTCAATACATTTTGATAAATTAATACTGGCATACTAACTCTACCGAGCTAACTCTACTCTACTCACTTGGTCGAGTGACTGCTTTCACTACAATTGAGAATATTGTAGGTAGAGTGTGTTGTCTAGAACAGAACCAACCTTAAAATGTCAATACTTTTTGATAAATAATAGATACTTTTCGATATATTTTGATAAATTAATACTTTTCATTTATCAAATAGACTTATAGTACCCTTTGAAATTATTAAAATAATAAATTAAGAATACAAATTATAACAACCAGTTTCAGTGTTCAAATCATCGTCAGGCTATTCCATTTTATAAATAAAAGAAAATAGCACTGAATTCATACATTTTAATACTTTTTAATAAATAACAATACTTCTTAAACTTGATAGCCTACGGCACGACTCTACTCTACTAGCTCGAGACTGTTTTCATTAGCATTCTAGAGGTAGAGTAGAGTGAGAAGCGGTGTGGGGGGAGGCAAGTGGTAGAGTACTATCCCACGGTGCTATCCCTCTACTCTACTAAAAACTAGTACTCTACCATGTGTCTTCTCTGATCGGCTACATTGAGAGAGTTCACTAGATAGTTAGTACTTGCCCAGGGGATTCTATCACTACTATGGTAGAGTAGAGTGAGAATTGGTGGTGGGGAAGGCTAGTGGTAGAGTACTATCCCACTCTACTAAAACTAAACTAGTACTCTACCATGTGTCTTCTCTGATTAACTACATGGGAGAGTTCACAAGATAGTTAGTACTTGCCCAGGGAACTCTACCACTACTGTTGTAGAGTAGAGTGAGAAGCGGCGGTGGGGAAGGCAAGTGGTAGAGTACTATCCCACGGTGCTATCCCACTCTACTCTACTAAAAACTAGTACTCTATAATGTGTCTTTTCTACCATGATTGGCTACATTGGGAGAGTTCACAAGATAGTTAGTACTTGCCCAGGGGATTCTACCACTACTGTGGTATAGAGTGAGAAGCGGTGGTGGGGAAGGCAAGTGGTAGAGTACTATCCCACGGTGGTATCCCACTCTACTCTACTAAAAACTAGAACTCTATCATGTCTCTTCTCTACCATGATCGGCTACATTGGGAGAGTTCACAGATAGTTAGTACTTGCCCAGGAACTCTACCACTACTGTGGTAGAGTAGAGTGAGAAGTGGTGGTGGGGGAAGACAAGTGGTAGAGTATTATCCCCGGTGCTATCCCACTCTACTCTACTAAAAACTAGTACTCTACCATGTGTCTCTCTGATTAGCTACATTGGAGAGTTCACAAAATAGTTAGTACCTGCCCAGGGAACTCTACCACCACTGTGGTAGAGTAGAGTGGGCAGCCGGGGTGGGGGAAGACAAGTGGTAGAGTATTATCCCACGGTGCTATCCCACTCTACTCTACTAAAAACTAGTACTCTACCATGTGTCTTCTCTGATTAGCTACATTGGGAGAGTTCACAAGATAGTTAGTACCTGCCCAGGGAACTCTACCACCACTGTGGTAGAGTAGAGTGGGCAGCCGGGGTGGGGGAAGACAAGTGGTAGAGTATTATCCCACGGTGCTATCCCACTCTAATCTACTAAAAACTAGTACTCTACCATTGTCTTCTCTGATTGGCTACATTGGGAGAGTTCACAAGATAGTTAGTACCTGCCAGGGAACTCTACCACCACTGTGGTAGAGTAGAGTGGGCAGCCGGGGTGGGGGAAGGCAAGTGGTAGAGTATTATCCCACGGTGCTATCCCACTCTACTCTACTAAAAACTAGTACTCTACCATGTGTCTTCTCTGATTGGCTACATTGGGAGAGTTCACAAGATAGTTAGTACCTGCCCAGGGAACTCTACCACCACTGTGGTAGAGTAGAGGGCAGCCGGGTGGGGAAGGCAAGTGGTAGAGTATTATCCCACGGGGCTATCCCCTCTCTACTCTACTAAAAACTAGTACTCTACCATGTGTCTTCTCTGATTGGCTACATTGGGAGAGTTCACAAGATAGTTAGTACCTGCCCAGGGAACTCCACCACTACTGGTGGTAGAA
>NW_024089033.1:0-5985 GCF_014356525.2 Nilaparvata lugens | reverse complement strand
CCACCACTGTGGTAGAGTAGAGTGGGCAGCCGGGGTGGGGGAAGGCAAGTGGTAGAGTATTATCCCACGGTGCTATCCCACTCTACTCTACTAAAAACTAGTACTCTACCATGTGTCTTCTCTGATTGGCTACATTGGGAGAGTTCACAAGATAGTTAGTACCTGCCCAGGGAACTCTACCACCACTGTGGTAGAGTAGAGGGCAGCCGGGTGGGGAAGGCAAGTGGTAGAGTATTATCCCACGGGGCTATCCCCTCTCTACTCTACTAAAAACTAGTACTCTACCATGTGTCTTCTCTGATTGGCTACATTGGGAGAGTTCACAAGATAGTTAGTACCTGCCCAGGGAACTCCACCACTACTGGTGGTAGAATAGAGTGAGAAGCGGGGGAGGCCACACCCCTCGATTCTATTGGTTAGGCAGCTCTCTCAAAACTCCACTACTTTTATCTATCATATATTCATCAATTATTTATCTATCATATATCATCAATTATTATTTATCATATTCATCAATTTACCCACGTGTTGAAGCTAGAGGAATCTGGGTACGATGAAAAATAGATTAATCTATAATTCATCACAGATGAATATATTGGAATTTCATCAAGTGTAAGAATAAAAAGTTTAATGTTCCATACTTGAAAAAAAGTTAAATTTAATCATCATCGCATTCATCAACCATTCCTCAGCATGAGGGATTATACAACTCAAATCAAATTATGCAATTTTTTCATTCTATTTGCAAATCCAATCCTGACAATATTGTAGAACACTTATGAAGAGTACAACTCATTTCAATTCAGAATAATTTGTAATCCATTGATTTTTTTAAACTATCTATCTATAAGAGTGCAAAAGAATAATGAAATGTACAATACTACAATAAAAATCTAAGGAAAGACAAATAATAGCAGTAGTTATTAAAAAGGGGGTAGCTGATGAACCTGTTAGAAGAAACATGAATAAACGATTAACAGCAACAGTAACGATGCTACATTTATAGATTCTCTTTCTCTCTCACTCACTTAGGTAGGAAACAATGTGTATCTGTCGGTGATAAAAAGTCAACTTGGAAAAACGTTATGCATGGAGTACCACAAGGTTCAATTTTAGGCCCTCTCCTCTTCACTTTGTATGCTAATGACCTTTCTTCCATTATCAAATTCTCAGTTTCCATACTTATGCAGACGACCTTCAAATCTATTAAGCTGTCCCATACAAAAAATTATGAAACAGTTGGAATAATGAATCAGGATATCAATTCGATAGTGGAATGGACAATAAAAATGGCCCTTTCTATCCCATTTATGAAAAAACAAGATGAAAAATTATTCTGGTGTTTTTATGTTTCAAAACACTCTGAAATGAGAAAATAATTTTCCAAATTTTCTCACCCTCCAGGGGCCCCTAGGGGTATGTTGTTTTAAAACAACATTGGGACATTTGGGTCATTTCAATACGTATAGTAAACAATTTTGGTTTTGCATTAGAAAAATCAATGGTACTTTCATCATGCTTATTCAAGGAAAGGTGGATGATTTCATTATGGAATCATTCCTAATCAATATTTTTTCTTGATTTCAACATTATAACATGAAAGTCATATAATAAAATTCTCAAGAGTAGTAAAAGGATTCTAAAAAATGTGATACACAGAACCAGATTTTGGTGACTAACTTATTTATTATATTCATAACTGATACATATTTACATAAAATAAAAACTGAAATAAATGAAAATAAGGTTCTTAATATCATGAATTTCCTACTTTTCAAAACTATATTTTGGTTACTAACTTATTTATTATGTTTATAACTAATGATACATACTTACATAATATGAAACAAACTAAAAACTGGGTTTATCATATTATAAATTTACTACATCTACTACTTTATCATATTTACTATTTTGTAGAACAAGTTGTTCCTTGTAGCCTATTGATTTTTTTATTTTATCTATGGTAATCATTGAAGCACATTCTGTTTGGGACTGAGCAAAGACGTACTCCACATTTTGTGCAATACACCTTGGTGTACCCAGTCTTACACAGCTTGCAACGTCCTTGTTTGCAAAATACCCATGTTCATGCCCAATATTTCTTCCAGTGTCTGGAGAAGAAGGGAATTATGAAGCTATGTTACACTATGTAGCAGAGCTACATGTAGCTCAGCTATAAAGCTCTGCTACAAGTTCAAAAAGTGACTTTGGAGATATGCTATATAGCAGTTGAGCCTATTTTGTCAGCTATATAGCAGAAAATGAGCTATCCAAATTTACAAAATTATCCAATATCTTCTCTCTCTTCTCTGTGCTGAAAGCATCACAGTAGCTTCGCCGAAAGCAGCAGCTGCTGCAAGAACTACAATCTTCTTTGGCATGTGGTTGGGATAACTGAGCAGTGAATAGTGGTTTATTCCAAACTATATGTAGCTCTGCTACAAAGTAATGGCATCAAAGTTAATTATAGCAAGGCTACATCTAGCTCTGTTACATGAATTTTCATAGATCTCCTTATAGCAGAGCTATATGTAGCTCAAATTTCATATACCTCCCCCAGCTACATATAGTGTACACTACTATAATGTAATGTATAATGTACTAGGCTATAGTGTACAACTACATACAGTGTAAACGTAGCTTTAGGCTATTGCTTGCATACAATGAGTCCTGTAATACAGGACTGCTGACTCAGGTATTGATTTAGATTGCACAGGTAAAACAACTTTTGAAAATAAATTGGAGAGAATCTTACCTGTATATTCTCTTGTAGAGGATCAGCAATAATTTACTGTCCGGTATCTTGATTTCTAAAAACTATTCAACTCATCTTCAGGAAGATTCATGAGTTTGTCTAAATCTTCATTATCCAGATTTTGTACATTATAACGAAAAACAATCATCCACAATAATTCAATAAACAATAACTCCGCGAACGGCGTTTGGAAACTGAGAGAAACAAAATAACATAACCTCAAAGTCTCCTGACATGTGACTCCTCTAACGGCCCATGTTGTTCTAAAACAACAGACATAAAATTTGAATATAAATGATATTTTATCCAAGTTTATATTTCTATGACTGATATTTCATCATGGAATAATAAACATTATATGGATATTTTTTATCTTATTTTCAGTTCTTTAGAATTTTATAGAAAATTATAAAAACCGAAGAAAATTGTCACATTGAAGTGTTGGTTCAATTGGATATGACAGCTGCTTTTTCAGAAATTAGACTGCATTTGAGTGTCTCTTAGTGCTATAATACTAAACTAGACTAATGTAGCTTTCAACAAGGCCAGTAGATGGCAGATTCATTCAATCACTGATCCAATAGACATCATAGAAATTCATGTTGTTCAGGAACAACAGTGGGATAGAAAGGGTTAAGATTAATCCCATCAAACACAACCCATTATAATTGGATATTCTCGTCTTATAAACAATATTGACCTTGAATCGATTCACAAAATTAGTGTAGACGGTAATGACATACTTACTGAGCTCAGTTAAAAATTAGGCATTATTATGAATAATACTCTTGACTGTCAGAACAAGTGAACAAACTTGTAAAAAGGTATTCTCAGCCATGCATTGTCACGTGGTACTTTAGTACCATCAAATATTTGAATGAACCAATGAATTTAATAGAATTATAAAATGGAAAGAAGGTTAGACTCGTCAAGGATCAATCAACTTAAATCGAATATTATTAGCATTAGGAGTAATAGTATTATCAAAACGATAAGAAAACATGTATAATTGTGATTCAACAACTATGAGAATCCATGGCAAGATTAAAAATTATAAAGCGCTTACTTATTATTGGCGGATTATAAAAGATAAAAGTTTGCATGTACATTGAGGTTAGAATTATTTGTTTACATTTTGAAAAGAATCAGTCGATCTTGAATAAATCGATAATTATTGGAATCAATACTGAGCGAATCAGCTGATCATTCGATCAACCAGTATACAGGTTGAATTATATAAAATTTACTCACAAGGATATATATATATACTAAGGAAGGTTGATGTGTAGAAATATGGACAACTATTATTTCTGTATAAATATTTATTATAATCTAAAAAAGCACGAAAAACCAAGAGTAATAAACCAATTTAAGATAAACACTACATGTATTTGTATAAAAACTCTTATTTAAATTTTTTCTATTATAAGTTGGAGAATCCCTGATTCTGAGGCGACCACTTGTATTGAGTTATTAAATTGAAGACCATCAGAAGAAGCTTACAAAATGTTCTAGGAAGAGATAAATTTTTCTGAAAACCTCTTTCTTCTGGCTTAAGATCTTGACCTGAGAGGATGCACATGGAGTTTAGGGTCTTTCTTCCTTTTAAATTTTAAATTATCAAGCCAAACCCTTTTCAAATGTGAAATATTTGTATTAAATGTTAAATTATCTGTGAACTCAGTGTTGTTGAAGAGTTTGTAATTGTAATTATTCCCTATAAATATATCTTAATTTAGAAAGAAATCTATAAGAAATCTGGACCACGCGTTAGCCCAGCATAGACGAAAGGAGCCTGCCTAATTATTATTGGAAATAATTAATTCAATCCACGAGACCGTCAAGAACTTCATTTATGTGAGTGATAAATCAAACGAGCTCGTTTTAGGTTTTCTACGTATAGTGGGAAATTAATTTAAAGCGCTATTCAAATTGACTTAATTAAAGAAAAAGTCACCACATGTTGAGTACTATCACATAGTTCATAAGAACATTTTATAAATTTATTTGATATATGTAGGAAGCTTACTTCCATGCACGGCCGAACTTATAAATCCCTGAGATTCATGTTTGAATATTAATTGGTTAATATTATTTTCGCTAATTGATCAAAGTAAGCCATATCGAATCTATAGACCAAACAGGTTTTTATTTGTAGAATTTTGTATTGACTGGAAGTCTAAGCATCAGTATTAAATATATTATATAAAATTTTTTAAAGCTCACTATTGTGAACACTAGCAAATCTTGTGATAATTATTCAGATTTTAGAAAGATTTATTTAAAGAAAATTATAGATATAAGAAATTTTATATATATGAAAAATTATAGATATCGAATATTCTATATACACTGTTTTATGGGAATATATTTTGTGTTTTATATCAGCATACAAAATCATAGAATTTTTTATATACCTAACTCATCTCGTGATATACAGTTTGAGCTGTTTTAGTACCAATAAGTGTCAGCAGCGCATAAAATTATTGAATCAAGTAAATTGTTCTTAGGCTATTAAGAGCACTCAGTATTTATCATCCTTTGATGATAATCACTTTAATCTGTCAGAATAAGTATATAGAAAATTATATAATAGGTTCCAGTTATCATATAAGGATCCAGAGAGCTTCAAGAACTGGCGTTGTAAGTTCTAAGGAATTTGGAAGGATAAATTGGTGGATACCTGTATTCACGACGAGCGTTTTAAGAATCAACTAGAAAAAGCTAGTTGGTCCTTATCATTCTCTAGTGGGTACATGGTTATGATAATCAGTCATCAAATATTCTTTAAAATTTCTCACTGGTATCTTCAAGAACTTCATAGAAGCAGCGGTAAGAGTTATTAATCACTGGTCATTGAACCTTATGGTGATTAATTATATTAAGAAATTCATGTAGCTACCATGAGCTAGAGCTGAGGTTTGAACCCAGTAATTTTGCGAGCCGGACGGCTTAATTTTTTGTGAATTTATTCAGCGACTGCTCTTATTAGCGACTGCTCTTATAAATATCAAGAACATCATATCATCTGTAAGGGATTTGCAATTTACCACCTTACAGCATGCATTGAAGAAAATGCACGATATCCTCCCTAGAAACATTAAATATTATTGGTTAATCTCTCATCTTCCCACATTTGATGTATTGTAATTCTGTTCTTAACGATATGCAAGTCACTCTGAATGATAACTACTGCGTTGCCAAAATTATTGTCTACGGTTTCGTCT
>NW_024089032.1:0-5988 GCF_014356525.2 Nilaparvata lugens | reverse complement strand
TCATTGAACCTTATGGTGATTAATTATATTAAGAAATTCATGTAGCTACCATGAGCTAGAGCTGAGGTTTGAACCCAGTAATTTTGCGAGCCGGACGGCTTAATTTTTTGTGAATTTATTCAGCGACTGCTCTTATTAGCGACTGCTCTTATAAATATCAAGAACATCATATCATCTGTAAGGGATTTGCAATTTACCACCTTACAGCATGCATTGAAGAAAATGCACGATATCCTCCCTAGAAACATTAAATATTATTGGTTAATCTCTCATCTTCCCACATTTGATGTATTGTAATTCTGTTCTTAACGATATGCAAGTCACTCTGAATGATAACTACTGCGTTGCCAAAATTATTGTCTACGGTTTCGTCTACTCTCTCCAACGCAAGATCTGGTTCATTCCATACAATGTCTTTCTTCGCAGCGACTCTCTCGCTTTTACCTCCGAATCTGTGCACGCTCATTCTGCAACTAAACAATAATTTTACCTTCACGCAATTCCTCTATAATTGATGCAATCTCAACATCATATCCTGAGTGCCCAGCAAGTTTTGATGATTTTAATAAATGAAGTCTCTGACCAATTCGTCATAGTTGTCATAATATGGTAAATTCTATTGCTAGAAGTATTTTTTGCAAATTTCAATAACCCTGACCTCTCTTACTTGTTTTTTTAACAGGAAACAGCATTTGAATTAAGCAAGACTTTACACCACTGTTACGTTTCACATATCCTCGTCTATCCAAATGAACTTTTGTTATTGATAAAATCTTCTTGTATTTATTTAGATCTTTTTCATCAAAGAGATATGAATTTGTCTTTGGGCAAATAACAGTTCTAATAGTCCATGTGTAATTCGGAATTTTTCGTTATCAATATAAAAGAAGTAGTTATCAAAGCTAACAACCATCTCACCCATAAAATATAATTTTCGGTCAGAATCATAGGAAATTCCATAAGGAATCGAGTTATCCAATTTTTCACTATGAAATGTATACAAATATTGTGCAAGCACTTGATTCTTTATCTTCTTTATTTTGCCGCTTGTATCACTCTCAAGCCTAGTTGAATTAATATACTTGATTCATTCATGCTTAGATCTTTTTCAGCTGCTGATGGTGATGCAACTTCTATTGTTTCACTAATATCACTCATGTTTTTCTCCCAGTTCCATACTCTCTTCGTCTTCTTCTTCTTCTTCTCTTCTTCATCCTCCTTTTTTGGTATAAAACTGTGATCAGAGTGGTGAGAAGATTGTTTTTCCCCATTTCAACTAGAGGTGTGATAATCGGTTAAAAAGTTTTTCTCTGTAATCGTCAGATTGCTTTTCAAATGTACAATGCTTCTATGTTTATCTCTAATAACTTTCCCTCAATTTCTTAATCTTATCGATTAGAGCAACACTAGCGTTTTGTCTTCTACGAGACATCCTCATTCTTTCACCACTACTCACTCTCTACTGAATGTCAATAAAGTTATCCAGACCCTGCCTATATTTTCCACTATTAGCTACCATTTCGGTCATAATAGTAAGAAAACTATGCTTCTTAGAATTCCACACATTTGAACACAATTTACTGAAATCTCTGACCAATATCTCCACCCACATAGTCTCTATGTATATTTGAGTGATAATTGATCATTTTTGAATATAAGAATCAATTTTTGCATTATCTCTGTGAAATGTTTTTGTGTTGCACCATAACTTTGAATTAAATATCTGTATCATTATTACGATGTCTACCCATAGTAAAATAATCTCTTATTTGAGGTGTGTGACTAAGTTGTAAATCATCGAAATAACAAAGAAATTGTGGAATTTTATTCGGGTGGGGAATTCTCTCGGGAATATCATTGACATGAAATTCAATACCTTTCATTTTTGAAAAGACTTTTCTTAAAAACAAGTACTTATCTTGATATTGACTTTTAGTATTTAAATAAATATGTTAAGTCTCAATCCATTTTTGGAAAAAATCAAGTTGAACAATATTCGTTTTACCGCATGCAGATGGGCCTACGATGAGAATCTAGCGTTATGTGGTATCAATGTACCATTCTTACACCATACAGGCTTTGCCTCTGTGCAATAACTTATGAAATTTACAATGACGAGTTTGTTCATGTTGAGAAAGTGAGATATACAAACAGAACTGTTTCATGTGTCTGGTTCACTCACTAATGAAGCGTTTCTAGGTGACACACATACATGTACTCACCCATTCAACATCTAGTCACCTTGTGCCACATGCTAGTAGCATTTCTCTATGACAAAAATGAGAAATGAAAGAGCGAACATTGAATTCAAGTTGTTTTTATTTGAAAAACACACACAATGTAAAGAATATTACAATGATTATCCACAACAGATGTGGATAGATAATTATAATGTACATTATTACATCATATGATCTTACTCTAATTATTTACAACAAATGGGATAGATATTATAATGTACATTATTTACATCATATATGATCTTACTCTAATTATTACAACAAATGTGATTCGATAAAATTATACCATGTGATCTTACTCAATTATATTACAATCTTACTCTAATAGGTTCTCTCGATTAATGAAGATGGTGTGGAAATCCAATCCATTTCACAAGCAACTATATCCTTATCTCGTCTCAATATTTTTTTCTATCAAATAAACATTTCTTTCAGATTCATTCAAAAGTGTTTTTTAATTTCTTCTTGATAAAACCTACCCTGTATTATCTCACACTAAGATCTTCTAATGAGTAAGTGATAGGTCTTGTGGGATGTATGCTCACAATTGGAAATATTCAGGTGACCAATTCATTAGATATTTTTATCAAATATCTGTTTCTTTTAGAAATTCTCACAATATCACCTAGCTTATATTTTGGTTCCAATACTTTAATTTGAATCGTCTATTAATGCAGAGTTTAGTGATTCTAAACATGTTTACGATGTTTTTTTGTACATCTTTGGGTCGCATTCCAATGCTACTGTGTACTGTATTGTTATAATCATCTACAATATTTGTAAGTTATAACCCAGTTTTTATTCCCACGTTCAGTTAAAGATCGATAAATTTTGATTTTATCGTACGATTAAATCTCTCAGTGATACTAGCTTTCTTATCAGTAAAAACAGAATAATGCTTGATATTATACTTATCAACAAATCTTTCACATGCTTATAAAATACTCCTTCCCTCCATCTGTCTGGAAAAAACGCATATGTTTATTCTTACAAATAATGGGTTCGAGTGCATTATAAAACTTTGTGCAGTCTTATTCTTTAAAGGTATACAATAAGCGTACTTAGTAAAACAATTAATAACAACTAAATATAACGATATCCTTTATTGAATTTAGATAAGCTACCCATCTCATCAGATCTGATTGATATAAAATCGTTCTCATTCTTCAACTCATATCTACGTGGGGGTAATTTACACTTGCAGCAGATGAAGCTCTGCTGAATTTGCTCTATATTACTCATTCTTCTTGTGTGAAGACACGCTTGAAACAGATTCGATGTGTGGTCACTACCTCGTACAACACACTGATCTGTGCCATCAGTTTGCTATTTTGTAATGACCGAATGGTAATGTATCGATTCTGTTCTCTGCAAAAAACGCTGGTCATCGAACGGCTTAAACAAACCTTTGCACATTCAATTTGATGCATGTTATGATTGAAGTATCCAACATATACATTTTCTATATGTTGGCATCGTTCAATCAACACATTCTTATAACAAGTCAAAACTAAGTTTTCTATTTTTCACATGTGTCTTCACACCTTGCTACACACTTATTACAGTTTCTCCTTTCATTATTTACAAGATATGATACCATTTCGAGCGTAATCCAGAAAAGATTTTAAAGGAAATGAAGCTGCCTCATCTTAAATTCCCTACAACTTTATTCCTCTCATTGGGAGAGCATTCGTGCTCAGCTGGGTAATTTGAAGTGTCAAACATTCTAGATTTTCTTATCAGTTGGTAGAAATCGGGTGTCTCCAACGATAAGAGGAAGCTATCTGTATCAGTCATACAAAGCTGGATGCTTGCCATGGTATGATTTTTGCAATTTACATAGAAAAAATCATACATGTTAGTTTACTGAAATCCAGGATGCAGAAACCTGAATAGATTGGCTTATTCATTTTAGTCCACCTTTCGCGAGGAAAAACCGCAATCACATCGTTCTGATAAGCTATTGACTTACATCATCTACTCAATAGGAAAAATGCTGGTTTTGATAAGGTATATTACAACCGAATAAATGGTATTATTTCAGCATTAGTTAGCATAACAAATATTGATCTATTTAGTTGAGTGCAATATAGCTGTGGGAGTTACTACGATGGCAAACAGAAAACTTATATATATGAGTTCTCACCTAGAGTACCTAGGGGTATTTGATAAATGAAACACCTAATCCGATAATCTATATGCCTTTAAACAACATAGAATTCAAAGCATTAATGTAAAGGTAACCGATCAAGAAGGATCGTTATTGATTTCTGAGGAGATATAATTACAATTAGACTCACATCGTGAAAAAAACAAGAACTTGAAATGGGATTCCTCGTTTTCAAACCACGCACTAGCATTTGCTCACAGAAGCTCATTAGAGACTCGAACGTGATAGAGTCAACACCTAAAAAGCTACGTGCTATATCAGCGAAAAGCGCGAGAATATTGGAAAAGTTGAGATTATAGTAGATTGGCGTCATGTACGGCGCAGCAATTAGTGAATTCTCGATATTGAATCTCAACTCGAGTTCTATAATGATATTACTAAATTTCAGTTCCATACTCATACAGTATATTCGGGTCAAGAAATTAAACCCTCAGATGAAGCTCGCATCCATGTGGCTTCTATGGATCAGTACAGTCTTCCATGCAAATCATTTATTTTATTGAGGGGGAGGTGAAGTGTACAAAACCAGCTGCAAAGGCCGGGATGCTCCGATAGAAGCTAAGTATATATTATCCAGTAACCTCATGGAAATCTCTTTGATGAAATTCGATATGAATTGGCTGGACAACAATTTCTAAATCAAGACTAATTGGATTAACATCAACAATTAAAGCTATACTAGTGAAAAATATGTTTGATAAGAACACATATCACTTGGCCGGGTTTGACAGAGCAGGATATGCACTAAAGATAATAAGTTTACATCTGTGTGCCTCTTAAATTAGTTTTACCATTTTTTGAAGACTTTCAAAGAATATTTTAAACTTGGAACAAGAACTTGTATTATTAAGATCGCAACAGATCTCAATTGCATCGAGTCTACAGAAGCAACAAACGTTAATATAAAATAACGAAGCTTCAATGGAGAATTCCCTATATTACTTTAGAAGATCATGTGAGGTTGAAATTTTTGAGATTGCTCGATGCTGATACACCGCTGAAGCTGAGCTTTCGTCATTGGGAGATTTCAGAATTACCAAATTTACAAAATAGCACTGTTAATTCTTGGGCAGTAAAACTGCATCCCATCTCGACACACCAAAGTATGTTGTTTTAGCGTTTCAAACAGATCGTAAGAATAGAATAATAAATCAATCTCGGAATTTGATAGTTGTAATCTTCAAAATGCAAAGGTCTACTTGAACTCTGACTATTTCCTTATGAAAACCTCCTTGGTAAACAAGAATTGATGTACCGTATGTTTTTGGATTTTCCCTCGGCGTACTATAACCATAGTATCAATACTGAGCTTGGAACAGAGATTGATTTTGACACATTTTGTACTAAAACACCCCTGATTGTAATTGACTGTTCACATCAATCTTCTCATTTGAAATCCTCCACAGATATTAGAATAGATATGGAATTTAAGGAAGCTGTACCTCCAAATACTTCCGCTTATTGCATTTTAATCAGTGATCGTATCATGGAGTACACTCCTCTCACTTCCATGGTGAAGGAAGTTCAGTAATTTCTCGATAGAGCACAAGCTATATAGTATTGCATTTTTCAAATTTT
>NW_024089030.1:0-5709 GCF_014356525.2 Nilaparvata lugens | reverse complement strand
TTTATCATTTCTAATGCACGGCAAATCGTAACTTCCGCAATAATATCTGTACAAAATTATAGATATATTTAAGTTCCATATCTATAAAAGTTTACGTTTGAAAATCCCTCAATATTGCCTGCTATAAGTATCTGTGTCAGATATCGGCCTCCGTTGAAGCGTCATGTATCAAATCCCAGTCTCTGGAAGGGAAATGCGTCATAATCTTACTCCAAAGGGGGGACACGGAAATATATAATTTGAACTAAATAACAATAAATTAGGGTTATAATTGTTCAGCCATGAGTACGATTTCCTCGTATAGTAGGTCTTACCTCGTGTTGGCAAATGTTGCAGCCTATTTTGTTCCGTAGCAAAGGGAGGACGTACAATAAAGAAGTAATTGATAGATAAAATAGTCAGAATTAATAGAATAATTGAACAATGATAGTACTTGAGGTTATGATTTAACGGTGGTAGTGTAGGTAGGTTGACCAACCTTGCTTAATCGGATTGTCGATATCACTTAAATTAGAGTATCGAACAGAATGGCTTGTATATGGATGGGACAGATTAAAAAAGTTAACTTGCTCAGTAGAGGGGTGGCGGTCTACAAAGGTGGCCGAAGTAGGGACCTGAATTTCTAACTTAATATGGTAGGTGGTTATAATATGGTAAGGTGGAATTAAATTCAATCTAATAATAAGATGCAGTCAACTTGGATCTGCTGAAAATAATTCTGCTGTCACTACGATCATATATCAAGTAATTGATAGATAAAATAGTCAGATTAAATAGAATAATTGAACAATGATAGTACTTGAGGTTATGATTTAACGGTGGGTAGTTGTAGGTTAGGTTGACCAACCTTTGCTTAATCGGATTGTCGATATCACTTAAATTAGAGTATCGAAACAGAATGGCTTGTATATGGATGGGACAGATTAAAAAAGTTAACTTGCTCAGTAGAGGGGTTGGCGGTCTACAAAGGTGGCCGAAGTAAGGGACCTGAATTTCTAACTTAATATGGTAGGTGGTTATAATATGGTAAGGTGGAATTAAATTCAATCTAATAATAAGATGCAGTTCAACTTGGATCTGCTGAAAATAAATTCTGCTGTCACTACGATCATATATCAAGTAATTGATAGATAAAATAGTCAGATTAAATAGAATAATTGAACAATGATAGTACTTGAGGTTATGATTTAACGGTGGGTAGTTGTAGGTTAGGTTGACCAACCTTTGTTTAATCGGATTGTCGATATCACTTAAATCAGAGTATCGAAACAGAATGGCTGGTATATGGATGGGACAGATTAAAAAAGTTAACTTGCTCAGTAGAGGGGTTGGCGGTCTACAAAGGTAGCCGAAGTAAGGGACCTGAATTTCTAACTTAATATGGTAGGTGGTTATAATATGGTAAGGTGGAATTAAATTCAATTTAATAATAAGATGCAGTTCAACTTGGATCTGCTGAAAATAAATTCTGCTGTCACTACGATCAGACAGAGACAGTAATTTTGGAGTGAACCTTTTCTCCAAGTGATGACGAATATATCCAGAATCCAATAATTGTGCCGTAGTTTGGAAAGATGTTAGACCGTATGAAACAACAGATAGAATGGCAAATCCATGCGAACCAGGTCTCTGATAAGTACTATAGGTTGTATGGGAGCAAAGTGCTGAACCAAAATAGTAAATATTTCGAGTACCGAGTTTAATTCTAATGCTGTTTAAACGATCTACTACCTCTCTTTGCGATGTTGGTCGGCTAATAATGTAGGATTCACTTCACCTCGGTGGGGTAGGCTAGGGGAAGTCGATTTATTATTTGATTCTGCGGGATACCCTCAATGACAGAATTTATTACTTGATAAGAAAATCGACCACCATTTACCACCAGAAGAAATAATAATCTAATGATAGATACTATACTCGCTACTGTCTGACTATTGCAAAACAGGATGTGTCCTGAGTGATCAATGTGTGTCAGTCGAGAAAGAACGAATTTGGAGGTATAATGAAGTAAACCCAGTTTAATAAAACGGTAAAATGGATATATTCTGAAGGATGTATTTTACAACAAAATTGAATAAATTGGATGAACAGATTATGTAAATAATAGCTTTCAAATAGATACAGAATGAGATTGGTTGACATAGATTTGAATCTTTAATTTATAATATTATATAAAAAGTTCGGTATTCTTCATTAAACGAAATAAAATAGATAATAGCCCTAAGGAAAGGGTCATAAACTGAACTAGTTAAACAAGGAAAAATAAGTTAATATGAAATGGTGATTCAGAGAATAGAACAAATTAATAATTAAAATTACTCTCAGGGTGTGGTTTCGCCTAAGGAAAATAGACCTTTTGGCTAAGTACAGTGTGGATAGTTAAACTTATTTGATACTATAAAATTTAATTATGATAAATTTTGTACCCTTAAAACTATAGTCATGACTTTTCCAAATGGACGAATTTATACGCTGTACAATTTTCGCAGATTTATGGGGATCCCCTTTTATATATTCGAATAACTACGTAGACTTTTGTTTCCATTTTTTGGTTTTTCGAAATATATTCGGCGTAGAATATATCGTTCCGGCTGGGTCCTTCCACGTGGCGAAAAATGTTGAACAGACTTCACTGATATAATTTCGGGGTTTATTTAAATGAAATTTAAAATCTTAATATCACAATTATTATAGGAACTTTGGAACAACTTTTAAAAACAGAAAAACGAAGATTAAGTTACATTAAACAGAAATTAAAGCTTTTGAACAATTAGGTACGTGGACTAGGTCTGCATCCTACCGATGATCCTTGCAAAATGGCCTCGAGTCTTCCTCTTCTAATTTCCATTCAATTTCTCCTTCAAATTTTATCTCGCCAAATTACATATTAATTCGGGATTGGTTCGATTCTGTGACGTAACCAATACGCCGAATGGGTGTGTGTCACTTGTCCAACTTTAAAGCTTTTAAAATAGGGCGAAATTCTGATTTTAAGTTGTTCCAAATTATCATATAGTTTTTACAATTATAATAATACCTAACATAAATAATAGAATTCGTCTATGATGATATGCTTTCAAATTGGCTTCAATGAACAGCTAATGATTATAGAACATAGACATGCTTGTATAACAAAAGTAGACATAATATAAGAATATAATGCTTATAACAATAACGAACCATAATAATAATAAATATTTCTTCCTATTTTTTGTTTATATTGTTTTTTATATGCTAGAATATCGACCCTCAATCGTTATATATGCTAAGCTAATTTGTTCATATATTTTTAACAAGTATATTTTTTTTGTAGTTCAAATAAATAAATATTCGGGCTTATTTGGCCTAGAAATGAAAGTATATAAAATGAAAAATTTAATAATATTATCATTTTTATGATGATCTTTAGTCGAACTGCCTTCTCAATTTGCTACTGTTAATGAGCTAGCCTTGGTTTGTTTTAGGGTTATGTTTCGTTTCAAAACTAACCTTCAAATATAACTTACTATTCCAATCCATAGGCATATAACATATACGGTTTTTTCCATTGACTAATTTTTTGGAAGGCATATAATTACAGATTTATTTATTCCTGCTTGTAAGTTAGATAACAGTCGTCTTTCTACCTCAGATAAGATTGTATTGTTTCTACGGTGATAGAATTATTCCGTTCTCGTACTAGCCTATGAACAAATTTATTGTGTATTTTGAGGACTGTACAATCATTGGTACATCACAAGAAGTAAAACAATTCTCATTCAACCTGAATATGAGAGTTGTAATTTCTTATCTAATCTTGTCAAAATATCAATTAGTTATCACTCACAGTGTCAACACAGCTCATGAAAATTCATTCAAATCGAACCGCTCGATCATATGCTGTCTTCTCGTTGGTCAGACTAACAAAATAGAGTTCCTATCATAGCATTTGATACAATGAGAGCGAGTTAGAGGTGCTGCCTAGTTCTTCTTCTTTCGAACAGGGATTAGATCCCAGGCTATTGCCTGTTCCGACTCACATTCAGCTTATAATTAGAATAAAAATAAAGTATAAACCAATAACATATAATCCAATCTAATAACATCACTATCATCAGGAGCATCACTATATTTAAGAACATCTATTTCAATTTCTCTAATCAGTAATAACCATTGCCACCTTTTCCGTGGCCTGCACGGACCTTTTGTATCTTTCACAAACAGCCTAGTTTTTAGCACAAAGTTTTATCTCACGTGATTGGTCCAAGTTCTCTGACAGGGTAACTGATTCCGCCCCGTTCTACCCATCGATCAAATATGCTCATTTGTAGACAGTTTGTCCATTACTTGAAAATCTTGAACAATCTGTTTAATACTTAATTTCTATTATCATTCAATATCGTAAGATTGGAAGTTTTGTGTTGTAGATTTAGATGATATTGAGAAGGTATAATTTTTTTATCTTAGGAATGCAAGGGGATTCTTCCCATATCAGTTCTCAAATAGAAGAGCAAACTAATATTGAATATGGTACGATAATTTAAGCATAAAATGTGTCGGGGAGTAAATGTGGGGTTGTTCATAACTATTTTGGTACCTATAAATGTATTGTTTAGGTACATTCTTATTAGTTTTTCTCAGTTGATCGCTAGGTTTGACGTAGAAATTCATATGATGAAGGCCTACTGAGTTGTTACTGCTACGAAATACTCATTCAACTATCCATGTATATGATAATATGGTGATTATATATACAGATAGCAAAGGCAATCTATATTATTTATCCAGGCTAGATAAGATACTCCCAAAGGAACTCCGCATCAACAAAACGTCACACGAAATTACTTTTCAACGGAGAGTTGATCACAATACCAAAATATCTTTTTCGCCCCACTTGGATGTAATGAGCTGGTTTACGTGCGTCATATAGTGGCCGAAAATGATTGTTTTCTGACCAGGCCGGTAAAATTTTCACGGCCCTAGGGCTGTAAATAACCTTGAAGTCAGTGATTCTGATTTGATGTGAACGGTTTACAAATAGTTTATGAAACGGAATAAGTTTATCCTCTAGAATTGAATAAAGTATTCTGCAATAAGATGCTATCATTTATTTGGATGAATGAAATACAGATAAGAAATATTTATAAACTATACAAATCGATTTTCATAGTATGATAGAACTTATAACCTAAACTTCCACAGTCGACGACAACAAGCATTGTTGACGTTGACATTCAGATTGGCCAAATTTCAAGTGTGCTACAACAGCTGATCAAAAAACTTTTCATTATTTGTGTTTTATTATCAAGGATCAAAACATTATAATAATATCATCTTATTGTCATTTGAAAGAATTAAAAAGTATAAGCTCAACCTCCCACATTAAAACATAATTTTTTAGATTATTTAGACAAATCAGAATAAAAATAAAAATACTTGTACCAATTTCCTGATATCAGATTACCTCAGATTTGCTAGAGCTATGACCTTCCAGTTTTGCTTTCGGAAGTGCCTAATAAACAATTTTCTCATAATATATATGTTTTATTTGTCTGTGTGGCGAAAAATAGCGTTCGCACCCCGGGCAAAAATATGTTCCGGCTCTCAATCTTTTCTAGTCCTCGGCCTACGGCCTCGGACTTAAAAACCGATTTCGAGCCGGAAAAGTCTCATTTCGGCCCTAGGTGCGAAATATACTATTTCCTACAGTTACGTTGAAAAGTGGCCATT
>NW_024089029.1:0-5211 GCF_014356525.2 Nilaparvata lugens | reverse complement strand
TATTGACGATTGCCAAACAATATATAACTAAGCAATGTTGAAATACTGTAAATTCACATTCAAATGCAATCAAAGCCCATTCATGTCACGCGTAAAAGAGAAATATCATGTTGAAAGATAGAGACTATGAATATTATTTATTTCTTTTTGTATTATTTTTCATCATTTTTTCATTTGTATTTTCAAAATTTATATTGTAAAAGTGACATATGGGGGAAACACGTTGTCTCCATTGTGAATGAATAACTAACTAAATAATAATTGAGTAAGAAATATGCAATCTTTTATTATTCACCTGAACTGACAAATGCATTCCATTTGGCATGAAGCAAATCCACCAGCACTCCTTCCATCAAGTCCAAATGTTCATCTTTATCCTGGAACGAATAAATTGAATGAAGCATAGGAAAATTATATTTAAAACCAATGTACCCAGAATACTATAGGTATTAAACAATGTGTCCTAGTCACATTGGTTAAAACCGTGATTGCTACAAAAGTACCCAATCTACTACAGCTATAAT
The DNA here is from genome assembly GCF_014356525.2 of Nilaparvata lugens. Lineage (NCBI taxonomy): Eukaryota > Metazoa > Arthropoda > Insecta > Hemiptera > Delphacidae > Nilaparvata > Nilaparvata lugens. The sequence continues at coordinate 4,687 of NW_024089029.1, read as the reverse complement.
ATGCTATATTTTTATATTGAATGCTTCTGCCAAGGCATTTATGAGTATTGAATATTTTATAACAATTTTGTTGTCAAAGTCAACAGACATGTTCAAATATGATAACTCACCCCAAATACGACAAGATTGAGAGCCGAATCTTTGCTAATATTCCCTGTTTCAATATCTATTGTATCGATCAGCATCAAGGGATAGGCCGCACAAGTAATACTACCTGGAATAGAACGTGGAATAGATAAAATTTCAAAACTTCAACATATACATTTTTGAGTATCTATGATTTAACAATATGTGACAATGACAATATATTAAAATGTGTAAATTATAACAATTTGAAAGAATAAGACGTTGATGAAGTCAATACCCCTATATACTTGTTCAAACTTAATTTGAATTACAGAACCAGGTTTCATGGTAATTTAAACATCTTCAACATCTTTTATTTCAATTATGGAAGAATACCACAGTTTATCTTTCCATACAATCAAATTATATAACAGTTTATTGTTGGAATCCTGTTTATTATCCAATACTGTTACAGATTAGACTTTACACATTAGTAGGCCTAGATATAGTAGGTCTATTAGTATGCTGCCTATGATGTAACAAAATTGTAAAATAAGCAAGAAATAGGTATACTGTTTTAGGTGAGATGTAGTGATATTTATCCATAATGAAACACTAGAATATTGTCTATTATTAGTGATAGTATTAGACAATATTCTAGCGTTTCATATTAGTACCGGTATGTAAAATTTTTCAAGCCTCAATCATATCTGGGCTCTTGGAGTAAGTTATTAGTTCTATGAAGGCGAAAAATGATGTTCTCTCACCAATTTTCAGTAAATTTCTCGTTCAATCTTCATTATTTGGGAGATTATCATGTGATGCAACAAAATTGTAATAGGCTGAGCAAGAAGTAAGTTTGTAATATTTTTCAAGCTCCAACCATTTTTGGGCTCTTGGCGTAAGTTATTAGTTCTATGAAGGTAAAGAATAATTTTCTCTCACCAATTTGCCAGTAAATTTCTCGTTCGATGTTCATTATGTGGAAGAACATTTCAATTCTGGCCAACTTGGCCGCCAGTGTCAAAGGTGTCAAGTTCTGAATGTTTCTCACCGATACGTTGGCACCCAGCTCGTAAGCTGTGTCAAACGTTCCCGGAAATAATCAAATATTATTGAATACAACATTTGCACATAAATAAAGACTAACTCTAATATATCTCCTACCTTTCTATCGTAGTGTAAGAAACATATATAAAGACTAAATCTAATATATATCCTACCTTTCTATCATAGTGTAAGAAACGCAATGAGAGCTATACTCTCAATAAAACAAGTTGAAACTTGTCTGATGTGATAAAACAACAAATCTGTGTTGCCAAATTGTTCAAGATTATCAAGATTCTTCTAGTATATTACATAGTCCATACAAGATGAACTATTTCAAAAGAGCCACGTAGAATCTAGAAGAGAAGGGAATAAGATTAAAAGTTATACCGTATTTGAGGAGATTTGGTATTTCTTCATAACAAAAATACAACGATATTGTCAATACCACAATATATTTTTGAGAACGATTAGTACTTCATGTTTCATGGCACATTGCACCTCTACCACATCATTGAAGAGATTCAAAGTTTTATCACTGCTCATTCTCTTCTAAATGATAATAATTATTTTATTGAGAGTAATTAAGACTGACCATTTTTTCATAGATGACAAGCATGTGAAGAACAGTGTTGCCATTAGTGTCCTGGTTGTCGGGGTTGGCCCCCCTGGCTAACATGAGCCGATAGCACTCCTCCTGACCCAAACATGCAGCAAACGATAGCGGTATTCGCCCCAGTACACATAACTGCAACAAAAAATAACAAACTGTTGGTTCAAATATTGTATAATTTTTTAAGTTGAAGATTATATCACACATCAATTCTTTCTGATAGATCCACCATATAATGTTGAAAAATTCAGACAAGCATGATCTGGAATTAGAAAAGTAACTGAAAACTTGCTGAACTATGATGATAGAAGGACGGTGGTTTTATGGATTTGGTTTTACTGATTTTATTTTGGACACAGATTTTATTAGGAAAGGCTGATTTTATTGTCAATTTCATTAACAAAAAAAAACCTGCATCTCGATTTTCAATAAATTGGGGTTTACTGACAATATGTCAAGCATTTCAGCATTTCAACGGCAATCACTATCCTCCAATGCTTTATCAATTAGAAATGACTCAACTTCAAAATTGAGATGACAATTCCTAATACCTCTTTATTAGGAGGCCACTGGATGCTTTAAATATCAAATATCAAAGTCCTTTTAGTTCAGTATGGATAAGGTAACTACCACAATATCAACTTCACAACTACGAAATTGGTAGCCTATCGTACTCGTTGGTACTCAGAAAGTAAATGTGTTTTTATCCAGCTCCAGCTAGGCTTGTGCGTGGGTAAGAAGAAGGAATGTGATCAGATAAAACAACTTTGAGTGATTTTCAAACCACCGGGACGCAAAATTTCAACTCATAAATGATATTCAGCAGACTGAGAGCTGAGAGCAGATTGAGGACTGCAGTTTTTGAGAGAACTAGAGTTTTTGAAAAAGTTGAGTTTTGAAAGAACTGAAGTTTTTAAAGATCTAACGTTTTTGAAAGAACTGGAGTTTTGAAAGAACTAACGTTTTTGAAAGAACTAGTTTTTGAAAGAACTGGAGTGTTGAAAGAACTGACCCCTCGTAGTTGGTGACAGGCCAGAGATTGACCCATTCGTGATCGAAGGAGTCTGAGCGGGATGCCTTCTGGTCCTCGGGACACATGAAGTTGCCGAAGCAGCGTTCGTGGAAGTCGGCTCCCGAGTTCAGCAGGAACTTCACCATGCTGGGTCCTCGTTCACGATTGCTATGTGCAGTACGCTCTCTCCTGAAACCCATCACAATCCATTGAACAAAAAAGTGAAGAAGTTCTGAAACCCATCACAATTATTAAACATAAACAAATGTAAAGTATATTTTGAAAAATAACTGTTATGAAAGCGCCACACTCTCGTCAAGTCGCTGGCCAAATCATTTGTCAAGCGGCTCGCTGTATATACATCCATACAGGTGGAGTGAAGGCGAGCGGGCATAGTAGCCATCCACACTCGCACTCGTCGTCATTTGTACGCACTTGAAAAGATTGTGGAAGCGGATTAGAGAAGTTGTGAAAGTGACCGCCGTGATCTAGTGGGTATAGTGCTTGCGAAGCAGCCCAGAGGTCCCGCGTGAACAGTTTTGAACCAGGTTACTCCCGTGTTATCGGATGGGCACGTTAAACTGTCGGTCCCGGCTGATATATAACATCGTGAGGAACATTGACGGCTTAAATTTATACTCAGGAGAAGTGAACTTCTATCAGAAAGTTAGTCCTTATCAATAAAAGCCATACGAATATAAAACTATAAATATATAATAATAATTTCCTCTTTCGTTGTACATTTTCTATGCTTTTGTACTCTAGAGCGAAGCTCGGTTCCCCGATATTCATTATTAAGGAAGTTGTAGGTATCTCAATATGCTCAGGTATTAATGGTCAGGATAAAAGTATTAAGGCTGTCCAGTCAAAATTTTCTCTAGTGAAATTTTCACAATTATTGTTTCGATTTTGATATTATCAAGTTATCGCAATGGAATGAATTACTGTAGAAAATTATACTTCTTGTCTTTTAGTTCATTGTTTATCAGAAATGTACTGTGCACATTTTTGAAATTTCTTAATAATAATAGAAGATCTGAACTTGAGACAGTTGTATGTTTATTTCGCCAAAATTACATAATAGTTACAAAACATGTGACTCCAAATCAAATTCTACAGAACATTCATCCATTTTATTAGGATATATTGGTGCCACCAAAAAATGTTCAGCCAATGTTTATTGAGTACGGTACTGAATTTTTTGAAATATCACAATATAGCCACACTACAAACCTAATGGCCTAAATGGATTATTTCTGAAATAACAGTTTTATTTTTGTCGCTTCCACATTTATTAGACTTTTACACAGGACTAGTGTTTTTTCAAATATGGAATAATTGCACAATATCAATTCTCATTCAACAAATTTTATCATGGATTTTATTTTTGCCCTAGATGGGCTATTTAAAAATATGACTATTTATTGAATAGAATATACATAATTAGATTATCGAAAGTATATTTTTACAAATAAATGAAAGGAGGTTTTACCATAGTACTCGTCACACATGTAGATATCGTTGATAAGTTCGGATAGAACTGAGGAGACGTTTGGCTAGATCGGCGTGAACCGAAGTGGCGTTCACAGACAGAGATGGAGAATAGTTCACCCACTGCTCCCCTCTCATTCAGGTCCCAGCAGACGTCTCTGTAGGTGCTTGGATCTAGAGGAAAGGGGAACGAAAAAGGTTAAACAATTGATTTCAAATAGAAAATATTTCCTGTATTAATAATGATAAGACAATAACGAGAAGGCCCCTGGTTTCCATGGCTTCATAGCAGGTATAGCAGTTTACTCAAATCATATTAATCCGTTGATTATTTATTCAATTTTATTCTGTATTGAAAATTCTAATGAATGGTATAGTAATAAAGCTAAAAATAGAAACCCCAAAGTTATCAATTAAAGTCTGAATTTTTCTCCAACTCCACGGGTTTCCACATTCAG
>NW_024089028.1:0-6008 GCF_014356525.2 Nilaparvata lugens | reverse complement strand
TATAGGCAAAGCAGTGAGTTAAATCATAGAAAAAATATAGGCCTATGGTTTGATTGATTGATTGAGTACTTATTTTTGTAGATTACAATATATACTCTCTTATACACTTATACAAGAGCTACAATACAGCAAAATTTATAGATGAATTTACATGATATAGACTAAGAAAATAATTATTGAACTATATGTGATATGAAAAAGCAATTTGTAAATATAATAACTATAGATAATAATTATATTGTTATGCACCTGCATAAATTGGCGGAGCTTTGGACATATCAATGTTCATTCTTCGGAGAAAATATTAAAAATATTCTTTCCCACTAACTCTCTACCAAAACTAGTTGAGATACTGTTGGAGAAACAACATTATTTGTCTCTGGTTATATCATGGAGAAAGCAAACGCTGTATGATTATGCTTCTCCCATGCGATCATGTACCCATATTCATGAGATTCATACATTATTTTAATATTTTTCATACAATGTATCATTGTTTGAAAATCACTCAATTCATTACAGTTTAGATAGAACCCTCAATCTCACCACCATTTTCAACAAGACCTCTCCCCTATATACCCACGAACAATCTCACCCAACCCTAGACTCGATATCCTCGATATCCCATCTATCAGCCCACGTGTGTCATGTATCAGTCACATGACACTGATATCCTCATGTCGTGACGTCATTGATACATGTATGAATTACATCAGTACAAGGTGAGTGAGAAGGGGTGTTACTGGGAGAGAGCGCGAGAGTGAAGTGAGAAGGATGTGTTAGCGAGATAGCGACAGGGAAAGAAGAGATAGAAGGAGATTATGAGCAAGAGTACAGAGAAAGAGAATGATTGATGGCGTAGTTTTGGACATATCAATGGACATAATTATAGAGAGAAAAGACTAGAGTGAGAGAGGGAGGGTAGAGAGAGGAATAGAGAGAGTGAGAAAAAGAGATAACTGAGTGAGAGATACAGAGAAACAGAATGATAGAGGGAAAGAGATTGAGTGAGAGAGGAGGGTGTGAAAAGAGGGTAGTAGATTAGATAGAGTTCTATATTATGTATGTTACAATATTTACTGGCTCATACACTAATTACATTAAATGAGGGTAATGCTAATTATTCAACGAATTTACAAAGTATAAAAATTAATCAATGAAAATAAAGGTTAAATGCAATTAGGAATAACGATAATATTAAATTGTAATGTAACTTCATAAATCGACGGTGTTTCAACAAGTAATTGTCGATTCTCCAAGATTTAAAAAATATCCTCATCAACACACGACCGGGTTGTGATGAATATAGCTGTTGGAATATTTTAACATGATTGTGAATATGTGATTTGAATCTAGAATATGGGATGAATGAAAAAAAAGATGATGAATTAGAATGAGTAATAGTGGATACAATATTGCATTAATGATTTGAAATAGATGAATGAAACAAATGCGTGGGGTGGATTTAATTAAGAAATTAGAAAATGATTGATTAAAATGATGATATACAATACTAAAGAACAGAAAAAATGTTGAGATTGAGAGATGAATATATATTATTAAGTGAGAGGGTGAATGAATTGGGAGGAAGATTGATTGATTGAGTACTTTATTTATGTAGATCAGAATAGATAGCTTATACACTTATATACAATAGCTTACATACGCAAAATTATAGATGAATTTACATATAGACTAAGAGAATAATTATTGAACTGTATGATGATATGAGAAAGTAATTGTAATGTAATAACTATAGATAATTATAGTGTTATGCATCTACATAAATTGTCGCAGATTTGGACATATCAATGTCCATCTTCGGAAAGAATATTGGAAGTATTTCCCACTAACTCTCTACCAAGGAAGAGAGAGAGAGAGAGAGAGAGAGAAATGAGTGAGAGATATAACTAGGTGTGTGTGAGAGAGAGAGGAATGAGTGAGAGATATAATTGACTGTGAGAGAGAAATGAGTGAGACAGAGTGGGTGTGCGAGGGTGTGGGAGTGTAAGGAGAAGATTAGATGATCCGTTGATAGATACATAGATTAACATGTCACTTGGTGATCCACCATTGATATATCTATTTATACAGTGATCCATGTATTATCTATCTATCCCATATTGAGTGATATCTATATCTATAGTAACTTACTAATAGTGAGTAAGTTTGTGATTTTGTATTCAAAATTTTCAAGTAAAAGTATATTTCTAAATTTTTTTATTCATTGTGATACATTCTGGGATTCATTTAAAGTATTATGTCAACCTTCAAAATTCAAAATCATTAAATATTATTCCTGGGTCAAAAATCAAGTGAAGAAGCAGTGTGTGGTATCATAACCTCAAACTTTGGACAACATTAACATTATATCAAAATTTTTGGAGAGAAATAAAACAGGCTTAGCCTAGTTTTTCCTCTAATGTCATAGTAAATTATATTATGATTGTAGTATTCTGAACAATAATTATAAATAAATGAATAAATAAAAATAATAAATAGTGTGATAGGCCTCAAAATGCCAGCAATGGGGACATATTGATATAATCTGTATTATGGATTGATGACAGACCAAAGTGAATCTTCAAGGATAAAATAATCCTTTTCCTCTCCACACTTAAAGAGTAAAAAAAGAGTAGGGGGTTGAGGGTAACAAGATGGACAGTATTGATAAGTTATACAAGAAAAGGGGGTGCGATTTCCCTCTTCCATCCCGAATACAAGAAAAGGTGGTCCAACAAGGGCTCCATTTAGTGGCTATGAGGTAGTTGGAAAGGGGGAAGGTATGGAATTGGCACGTGGTCTTTAATTAAGTGTTACATAACTTAATTAAGCAGCAGTGATATGTGCCAGGAACTATCAGTGACCGCCATCTTGTATGGGTTGCTTTGATTGGCATGTTGGGCCATTTAAAGCTAGATTAGATTCTGATTCGGTGGTTGAGAGGGGATTTTTGGACACTGCTCTATTGATATACTCGCTTAGGCAATTAATATTGTTGTGAATGAGATTGAATTAATTGTTTAGTGTTCAATGAAATAATTCACTATCATCAACTCAGTCAATGAGAATACTAGTAGTTCTGTGAACAGTAGATCTCGCGCTCAGTAAGTTACTTGACCTGTTGTTATGTTTTCTCAAAAATTATTAAATAATTTATCAATTTAAAATGTCTAGCAAAAATCCTAAAAAATATAAAGCTTTCTGTCCTATCGTACAGTGACGTGTCGTCCCGGAATGTAGGTGTGAGCCAAAGACCTTAAAGAGATATAGACCCACAATGCCTATGCCTCCCAATGATAGCTCTTACTTGAAATTGAAGGCCGCCATTGGGTATTTTAGCACGAGACATTATATATTATATTTGTAATACTATAATCACAAAGGCATTGGTGGCATTGGTATGTGTTGTCTTATGGGTTGCCCCCTCAATGGCGAATTTCAATTCAAGTACGACACTAGCGCTGCATGTGAGTCTATGCATCTTAAGGTCTTGGGTGAGCGCTGTTATCAGGTCTGGCTGCAACTGTCTACAACGTTGATGAAAAGATAAATATTTTCAAGATGTTTGATGTTTTTGAACGGGTAGTATTATATTCAACTGTCTACTATCGTTGATGGAAAGATAAATATTTCCAAGATGTTCAATGTTTTTGAACGGGTAGTATTATAGTCCACTAGACAGCTGATTTATGATGAATAATTCTATAGTCTAATTTTTACGGTAATAATAGCGTATGAAGGAGGCTCCTTCCTCCTTATATTATCCTTGAAATGCAAAATGTCCAGAAACCTTGTATATACGTCGACGCGCAATTTAAAAGGAACATACCTGTCAAATTTCATGAAAATCTATCACCGCGTTTGGCCATAATGCGCCGCAACAAAAACATTTAAACATTAAGAGAAATGCCAAACTGTCGACTTGAATCTTAGACCTCACTTCGCTCGGTCAATTAACTTCTATCATAGAGAAGCAAAAGCGTGAGTATATATCCCATGGTATAGGGCGTTTATGTTGCAACTTTTACTGTTATTTCAAGCCGATTACTGTCGATTATTGTCGATTTTTACTGTTTTCTTGGGTTGAGAGTGTATGAACGGCACAATATGAGAGACTACCAGTGTCACACTGCTTCAAGGGAAAAAGCTACGTGGACTATCGGCTTGAGATAACAGTAAAAGTACGACATAAATTCCCTATACCATGGGATATCTACTTATGCTATTGTTTCTCTATGATTCCATACAGTTAGTTCCTGTCAATAATATAATATTTGAGAATAATTTAGCAAGTAGTATTTCTTTCAGATTCACTGTATTTGTGAAACAGATTTTTTCTCGAATAACGTAATTCTGTATTTACGTCTGTGAATAAGGACGCCATGTCAGAGAGAAAGATAGCATAAGAAGATATCCCGGTAGTCGTTTATGCTCCAAATTTCAAGCCGATATTTGTTAACTCGACGATTACTGTCGACTATTGCATGTAATCAGTGAGTAGTTGGGGTGAGAGTATAAAAACGGCACAGTATGAGAGACTATAGCAGCATCACATAGCTTCACAGAAAATAATACCTTCTTCTCCATCTTCTTTGGTTTCTGCTACTTCTCAATTCTTCCTCTTCTCTCTTACTCATCCTCTTCTTCTTCTTCTTCTTCTTCTTCTTCTCTTCTTCTTCTTCTTCTTCTTCTTCTTCTTCTATTCTTCTTCTTCTTCTTATATTATTCTTCTTCTTCTCTTCTTCTTCTTCTTCTTCTTCTTCTTCTTCATCTTCTTCTTCTTCTTCTTCTTTCTTCTTCTTCTTCTTCTTTCTTCTTCTTCTTCTTCTCTTCTTCTTCTTCTTCTTCTTCTCTTCTTCTTCTTCTTCTTCTTCTCTTCTTCTTCTCTTTTCTTCTTGTTGTTCTCTCTTCTTCTTCTTCTTCTTCTTCTTCTTCTTCTTCTTCTTCTTCTCTCTTCTTCTTCTTCTTCTCTTCTTCTTCTCTTCTTCTCTTCTTCTTCTTCTTCTTCTTCTTCTTCTTCTTCTTCTTCTTTCTTCTTCTTCTTCTTCTTCTTCTTCTTCTTCTTCTTTCTCCTCTTCTTCTTGACTTCTTCTATTTACTCTCAGTTCCTAAGAGTGGCAACATATTATTGAAACTTTTCTACACTTCAATGAGCTTCGCTTGTTGGCTGAATTGCTTTTCATGGCAAATTTCAAAGTGTGTAAACTCCTATTTGAATGCATGCGATTCAAAGTAGCAATTGTTGCTTATATGTGTGTGCACTCCATTTGAATGCATGCAATTCAAAGTAGCAATTGTTGCTTCATGGTGTACACTCCCATTTGAATGTATGCGATTCAAAGTAGCAATTGTTGCTTCATGTGTGTGCACTCCCATTTGAATGCATGCGATTCAAAGTAGCAATTGTTGCTTCATGTGTGTGCACTCTCATTTGAATGCATGCAATTCATATTGTGATGTCAAATGCATTGCTAGTCTAGGAAAGCACCACAGACTACTTGAGTTCAATATTGATATCGGTCTAGATGCCAAGACGTGATAAAGTTGGTGGAGAGGAAACTTGTGAGGAAAAGTTTTTTGTTGTGTGGCTGTTTTCCACGACTTTAGACTCGTTCTGTTCTATGATAGAATAGTTTCTTACAATAATATACGTTGTAGGCGAAGTTAATATATCGTGTAGCGGATACAGTAATGATTAGATATATAATTTAGCAGCCACTGATCTGCTCTCAAAGAGGTATATATGAACTTATCAATAATTCAAATTATATAACTTAAATAGTCAAGCACATTGCTGAAAAATCTGGTGTGGCAAAAATCAAATATGATTGAACAAGCGTCAGCGAGTTCTCACTTTTGACTCACTCAAGGTCAAAGTCGTTGCCCGTCTGTTTGTATGTTCTGCAATAACTTTGAAAAGAATTGATCTATCATCTTCAAATCTTGAGCTCATTTCTTCGAAACTCTTTACAGGTCAAGTTCTCACTTTTCGTCTTTTTTCAGGA
>NW_024089027.1:0-5994 GCF_014356525.2 Nilaparvata lugens | reverse complement strand
TATGATAGAATAGTTTCTTACAATAATATACGTTGTAGGCGAAGTTAATATATCGTGTAGCGGATACAGTAATGATTAGATATAATTTAGCAGCCACTGATCTGCTCTCAAAGAGGTATATATGAACTTATCAATAATTCAAATTATATAACTTAAATAGTCAAGCACATTGCTGAAAAATCTGGTGTGGCAAAAATCAAATATGATTGAACAAGCGTTAGCGAGTTCTCACTTTTGACTCACTCAAGGTCAAAGTCGTTGCCCGTCTGTTTGTATGTTCTGCAATAACTTTGAAAAGAATTGATCTATCATCTTCAAATCTTGAGCTCATTTCTTCGAAACTCTTTACAGGTCAAGTTCTCACTTTTCGTCTTTTTTCAGGATATAAAAACAACATGACGATATTAATAATTCTTTTTGTAATTTGACACTGTTCAGATGTATTTTGTGCATTTTGATGAATAAAGAAATTTCAATCAATTCAAAAATCTACTCTGTGATTATCTATTGAATTAATGTTGACTAGTGTTGATAAGATTGTATGTAAATAATAAATAGCTTAATTGTATATATTGAAATACATTTGTATGTGATATTAAGAATTGTCCATTTTATTATTATTATTGTTCATAACTATCTTGTTCATATATGAATAGTTCATAACTATAGTTTTAGTGATAATGAATAAAAACTTGATTTTAGTTTTCAAATGCGATAAGACTACATTTTAATCATAAATAAGACTCTGAAACAGGACATAATGTCCAAACAACAACAAATTCGTTCATCTTGAGATGGCGCGTTAAAATAATATTGTACCACTCTTTTATCTAAACATGTGAATAAACACTCATGTCCTACTGTTCAGTTAATAAATAGTAAATTATGACTCACTTGAAATGAATGAACGTTTATGGTTGGAAAAATTAATAATTGAACATACATTAGAATATTTTCTCTCATCATCGACGTTTCTTTACATAAGACAAAAATTATTAGTGAGTCCAAACAACATACTTCTTAAGGTGCGTACAGACTTTCGCTCTGCTCCGCAACCGAACGCCACTCCAACAGAGCGATTGATGATCGACCGGCGAGCAAGAGTGGTTCGACCGGGAAACGCGAGAAGATCTAACATCTTCCGTAACGTTCATGATGGGTGCGTGGCGGAGCGACTGTGGTTCGATGGAGGAACGAGGGCGGTACGAGGGTGGAGTGTGCTCGGTGCGGGTTGGAAGCGCGTATATGTGTACGCAGCTTAAGCATTCATTTTTTAAATGTTGAGTGGTAGAGAGAACTAAAAGTCCTAACTTCGCCGCCAAAGAATGTATTCATTCCTTTCTTATGTGGATATAGATTGGGTTGGGTTACTCATCAACGCTACTGTTCAGAGTGACTCATAAAATGGAATGGAAGTAGAAGAAAATATTTCGTTGAAGAATTCTTGATTACTCACTGTTGTTGAAGAATCCGTCATCCAACAAAGAAAGTAGCACGCGATTATCAGGAAAATTGAAAAAGTTAAAATTTCCAGTAATTATGATGCATACTTGTAGAAACAGCTGAAAAATACAAAGTCATTTCAAATATGGTTCATGTTTGCATTGAAGTACATTAAAGAAATCACAGTTTATACCAAATATTATTTAAGACACAATGTGAGAAATACTCATGACTCACGATGTTTTTTTTTAACGAATAAACTACAAATCTTGAAGGGATTACACATTGGATTTCGTGTTGTTCAAGTGCAACGCGAGACCATGCATGACACTCGGGCAGATAAACAAAATCTATGGTAAGAGCCATAGAAAAACGTTGTGACTAGCCCGTCGCTGTTCACACTGAACGCCACCAGCAAGTGCAAACGTTCAGTGTGAATGTTCCTATGACTCTTGCGATTTTGTTTTCTCATTCCCGAGTGGTAATGCATGCTCTCGCGTGTACTTGCAGATCGTTGATCCAATATGATAATACCCTCAGTCCCTATTTTTGTAGACCCGCCATGTTTCAAATGAGAAAATATATTTAATGAATAAGTGCCGATGTATTACTTCTAAATATTGTATGTGTTGCTTCACGCAATGATAAATAAAAAATGAGATTCGAGTAAGTTTCAACTACTAATTTATCATTTCTATAAGTTTTAGACTGGACATTATTTTGTTATGAGATTTATCTACATCTACCTAATGAAAGAGCATAATGGACCATGTCATAATAAGAAGAAATTTTCGAAGAACACCAATATTGAAAAGTGTAAAATACTATAGTGAGATCCACGTTTTAATGACAGTGGAGAAAAGATAGGAGAACAGCGTTGCCGTTTCTCTGCCTTTCTCCACGGCCTTTTATAGAGGATAACTGATACTGGTAGAGATGGAATATCAACTGTTCATTTTGTTTTAAATAATGATCACATTCTATAGTAATAAATTTCATATTTGAGATCAAAAATTCTGTTAATCATTTCTACATTGTTAGAAACGATCTGGCAACGTTGCGGAGCTGGAAAAGGATATTGCTATCTTTTTTTGTCCAATGATAGACAAGGATAACAACACCAATTTTAATCAAATACTGCCATTATAACGTCGACCTAACCATAGAATTGAAGCATGAATAGATGTTAGTTCAGCTCACCTGAATGTAGAAAAGTTGACTGTACGAACTGATTGAAGGGGAAGAAGAAGAGGGGGTGAGGAACATTCAACGTAGTTTGCGAACACCACATTCATTCAAGAACCAGGTAGGCAGATAGTGACATAGTAGGCCAATGGACTTGGCAGGACCATCGATTCAAAGTGCACATTCATGGCTGTAACAATAAATTATTCAGTTATTACAACTAATAATAGTAAATTTATAATATTAATAGTAAGTTCATAACTATTCATAGTAAATTCATAACTATTCTAGTGATAATGATAACTATTCATAGTAATTCCTAGTAATAGGGCACTTTAAAAATACCATCAATAACAAAAATGCTTAGAATATTTTAGAGCTGAACTATTGAAAAAAGATAGCATACACCCATGGTAAAGGGCGTTTATGTTCCAAATTTCACAGTTAACTCAAGCAGATAGTCCTTGTAGTTGTTTTCGTGAAGCTATGTGACGCTGGTAGTCTCTCATACTGTGCCGTTCATACACTCTCATCGCACCAAAACAGTAATAATCGACAGTAGTCCAGAGTAATCGGTTTGAGTTAACAAAAAATCGGCTTGAAATTTGGAACATAAAAGACCTTTACCACGGGAAAACTTTCTACGTATGCTATCTTTTCTCTATGGAATACGACAATATTTGTCGAAAACGTTGGATCAAAAGATAAATTAAGTCATTAAGCAAAGCTGAATCAATTTGTTGATTTATCACGATTTGGCAACGCTGTAATTTCTTCGGATAGAGAGCCAAGTCTCAACTTATTTTATGCAGACTACAATTAATAGCATGTAGAAAAGATAGCATAAGAAGATATTTTTATGGAAAAGGATATTCATGGAATAGATTGCTTGTTTCAAATTTGAAGCCAATATTTGTTAACTCAAACCGATTACTCTAGACTACTGTTTTGTTGGGGTGAAGGTATAAGAACGCACAATATGAGAGACTACCAGCATCACATAGCTTCACTAAAAACAACTACTAGGACTATCGTCTTGAGTTACCGTATAATTTGCAACATATACGCCCTATTCTATGGGATATGTTCTTATGCTATCTTTTCTCAATGGTAGTACAGTACGCGTCCGTAGCATTGCCTCCGTAACTTTGAAACGGAATACAGGCAAGGTATGGTTCGCGGGGTAATATTCACGACTTTGCAAAAACATCAGGCTTCAGAGATCCTAGATCCCTAGATGAGGAAGTTCCCTACATACAAGATTCTTCATGAATGAGAGAATTGCAACGTATCACCAAGAATGGAAAGAACATGTTGAACGAATGTCACCTGATAGGCTTCCACTGAAAATTTCAAATATAATAGCGGTAGGCAAAGCTACAGGAACCGGACTGTAAACTGTATTGTGCTAAAAGGACGTTATTCCAAAAAGCCCCTTGTGTATCTTTTCGGATGCAACACGTTGCTTTTGAGAAGATACAAAAGAGCATCTGTTGCTCATGGAAAGATCCATTAAAGCTCCATGTGTATCTTTTCGGATGCAACACGTTGCCTTTGAGAAGATACAAAAGAGCATCTGTTGCTTATGGAAGATACATTTTCCAAAAATCTTCGATGTTTTTGAACGGGTAGAATAAAATTGTAGTCGTGACCCTCCACCGATAGGCAGAGCTAAAGCAAAAGTTAGTAGACAGAAGGTTGGTCACTCATCTATAGTATTTAAGTTGACATGCAATTGGAGTGGGGAACTGCAGCCATGACGTAGGCTGTAGTATAGAGTAGGCAGAATATCGCTTCTTAAAAATCATACGGTGACATATAGTCAAATATATAACACAAACATATTCTGACATGCAAGCTTTCTGCTGCTGCTTTACAATAATTATCAAAACATTCAAATAATACAAGAATTTTGTCATTTAGGGCCGTTTGCACAGTGATAGTTTAAACTAAATTCAATTTTAACTGGATTAAATTCGTATCAAGTCCAGTTTGTTATAATGTGTTTCATTTCAGTTTTAAGCCACCAGGATTAATTCGAGTTTAAGCTTTGCTGTGCAAACGCCCTTAAAACCAAAAATCCACATCCTAACCAACCCTTTCAACCCCAAAAGGTTTCTTCATCTTCTAGGTCGTGTTTATATTTTGTAGTTTGGCTATGCATCAGCTTTGTGAATGTCGAGATGATATATTTTGATTCTCGTAGAACATGTGCTCGATACCAGCATGTGTTCAGTGCATTTATATGAATGCAATACTTAGGATTTATCCAATCTATACCTTGGATTTATCGTGATCGTTTATCGGTTTCTTGCAATGCATTGGTTTCTCATATTGTTTTATGATTAATCTGAATTATAATAGTATAACTGTCTACTAACGCATTTCCAGCTTATTAACTTTTTCATGTCACGCTTTTAGATTCTTGAAAAATTTCCAACTTATTTTATTCATACAAGTTAAATGCATTTAATATTCAACATTATCATTAGAATCGGTGATTCATTCGCTATAAGTCGGAGAATTGAGGGATTAAAAGACGATGTATTGAAGATACAGTGAAAAACTTTCCACTTCATTTATTCATACAAGTTAAATGAACTTTAAATATTCACATTATCATTAGAATCGGTGATTCATTAGCTATAGGTACGGAGAATTTTAAAGTTCGGGTCAATCTTGAGGGGATTAAAAGACGATGTATTGAAGATACAGTGAATAAACTGTATGCCAGTGTGGTTTATCACTTTTTACTACACGTGACGTCAGGCTGGAGTTCCCCTTTACCACTTTGAATTTTCACCTGAGTGATCAACCTTCTGTCTAGTAGCGTTTGGGCTACATGACTTGGAATGTAGTTAGCCGGAGTTTTGGACTTGCCTGTGAGACCCCCCACCAGGAAGACATCCACTGATGAGTTTGATGATGCCGGATGAGAATAGGACGCGGAAGACGAGCCACCGCACCAGCCAGAAGAGACCTCTTCACTGGCAGCCACCGGGGTCGGTCGTTTCCGCGTGCCCGGCTTGTAGCGCAGCGGCGATATCAGGATCGACAGGAGCCAGCTTCAACAGCAGCACGTCCCTGCAAAACACCAGAAACATTTCCGCAATTCATTAAAAATCAATCAATTTTCCTTTGAAACACAATAAGTTGTCTATTCTATTGAACTCAACCTGCAACTACTCATGATGATGCATTGAGTATTGAAACTTGGGCTGGACACTAACGACAGGACATGCATGTGTACACACATGTTCATCATGCACACACAACACACACACACACCACACACACACACACACACACATCATCAGGCAAGTTTTGTCAACCGAGAAGATTCGAACAAAAATAGCTGTCTAACAG
>NW_024089026.1:0-5912 GCF_014356525.2 Nilaparvata lugens | reverse complement strand
CACACACACACACACACACACACACACACACACACACACACACACACACACACACACACACACACACACACACACACACACAC
Source organism: Nilaparvata lugens (assembly GCF_014356525.2). Taxonomy (NCBI): domain Eukaryota; kingdom Metazoa; phylum Arthropoda; class Insecta; order Hemiptera; family Delphacidae; genus Nilaparvata; species Nilaparvata lugens. The sequence continues at coordinate 5,829 of NW_024089026.1, read as the reverse complement.
ACACACACACACACACACACACACACACACACACACACACACACACACACACACACACACACACACACACACACATCATCAGGCAAGTTTTGTCAACCGAGAAGATTCGAACAAAAATAGCTGTCTAACAGCAGTTTCTAACATAATCATAGTGCATAGAAATAGCACCAAGAAGGTGATCGTTTGAAAGCGACACATGTTAATCTATTATCAGACAACAACCCTGCCCTATCATTTACGCTAGCACATGTACATTGTAGAGAGGAACTATGTCTAGAAGATTAAGCAGTTTTAAGAATTACATAAATTGAATTAATTGTAATTAAAGGAATTATATTCTACTGCTTGCCACTGACGTCACGTCTACGTCACAAGCGTTCTACCAATGGCAATTTTTATGCAAATTATTACATCGAGATTCTGAGAAGCAAGGTCTAGCCAAGAAGCTTAGAGAAAAAAGGCAGCACTTCCCTTTTGAAATCCTCACCGTTCAGATCTCTTTTTATAGTTACCAAGACCTATTGTAAAATTTCTTGTTCGATTTTTATATGTTCTATTTGTGAGCGATATTTTAGGCCAATCTGTTTGTTATTTGTAAATTATGTTTTCATCAATCGATAAATTATAAGCTAAAGTAAATTATCCTTAATTAATTCGGTGAAGGAGATATTTAAATTAAAATCCACACGTGCTGTAACCGAAGCCTGGACCCGCTGCCGATCAAACGATTTTTGATCTAAAGAAGAAAACCACGACCCAAGGAATTTCACGTGAGTTATAAGTTTTAAAAGGGGCCCCAATCTACGCTTCGAAAAATATTTCAGTGCAGAAACATAATTTTTCTTCGTTAAATTATTGGCCACGCCGACAAGCGCTTTTAGTTATTAAGAGCCTAAAATTTATTCAATATTTAATTTATACGAACTTGTAGTTGATTGGCTATCCTCCGCTGCCAGAACCACGACCCCGAGCAATTTTAAAAATATTTTATAATTTTTTTTCACTATTTTTTCAAAACTGTCAATTTTATCAATTGTAAAATTCTGTTGAATCACGCATGGTATCATGCAAGCACAAGAAAATTTTTAACTATTCTGTTAATGCTAAATTATTATCAACCTGTAAATCAAATTCTGAACCTGCACTGATGATTATATTTTATTATAATATATTTCAGTTTTGTTAATTCGCTTTCTGAGTTCGATTATTTCTTAAGCCTGTCAATTATTGTGTCTGATACGTTCTATATCATCAAGAACCGATCGAATACGATCATTGAAATAATTGAATTAGCTGAATACTGGAACAGGTCTAAGTGGATGTAGCGAGTGGGGTCAGATCGAGATATTTATTCTTTGTCCTTACCTGCTCATATATCAGCTTTTATCTGTTACCTACCTCGACTTAGGAGCGAACACATCAATTGTACAGCAGATGCAGCCCGAGATCATAAATTCCTACAATAGAGCTTAAAACGACAAGACTCTGTTCTTGAAGTATATTCTGAACGATATTTGGTTCAAATACCGTATTCTAATCCTTCAGAACTTATTAGAGACGCAGTCCCGTAAATTATCTACATCGGGATTTTTGCTCGACCTGTATGATTTTGTATGCTCATTCTTCACAGGTAAAATTTTAAGGTATCCGTATTCAGTGTTTAGCGATCGCTACACTACTTATAAAAATTTCATCATATACAATTTGTCATTAGAAGAATCAAGGGTGAGCGAGCGTTTAGGCCTCCCGCGATTCCGACAATTGTATTGAATCTTGTAGTGAATCAATCAGTCTGGTGTACACTCAGCGTCCACACACGCAATTGCAAAAAATTTATAGCCGCTACACCATTGACTCAGTACAAGATTCACTCTACATGTGTGAAGCCGTTAAAAAACGCACCACAGTAAGAAGGAAGTTTTATACCGGATGTTCCTGATTTCGCGCCCTCGTATTATAAATTCAATCAATAGCGAACTCGGAACAGAAATCGATTTTAAAACGTTTTGTGAATCAACAACCGCTGATTGTTGTAGATTGTTCACACCAATCAAGTCATTTGAAATCATCGACAGATGTTCGTATTGAAATGGAATTTAAAAGTGCAGTACCTGCAAATACTTCCGCCTATTGCGTTTTAATTAGCGATCGTGTGATGGAATACACACCTCTCACGAGCATGGTGAAAGAAGTTCAGTAATTTTATTGATAGAGCGCGCCGGCTATAAAGGTGTGCATTCTGCTCAATTTAGTTCTTATCAGTTTCACCTTTGAACAGGCAACATGTCCTATTCTTTGTGTTCTGATATTTTGGACAAACCACAAACTCGCTCTATTGGTATTCAGTGCGATCTTGATAGTTTCTATTATGAAGCAAGTACACGAAGCCGCTGGAGGTGGAGGAGGAGGAGAAACGAGAAGAGAAGACGAAGGATTCGAGGGTCCGCCGCCGCCGCTGAGGGGAGGGAGAAAGACAGAGGATTCAATGAGGTCGCAAAGAGAAAGAAGTGGTCAAGGAAGCGAGTGCGAAAATTGCTACGGTTGATCTTCACTGGTTAAACAAGATTGTAATCAAATTATTGTGAAAGAACTTGCCATAATTGATCAGTTAATAATTATATTGTGTTCCATTTCAAATCACCATTTGCAAAGACAGAATTGAGTGCAAAATTGTATAACGATGTAACATGGTTAGAACGTCACTATCATAAAATAAAAGGGAAGATGGAGATTTAGAATACAGTGAGTCATTAATACGTGATTACCTTACAGCTTATGAGAAAATTTTCACAAAAGGAACTGAGATGCAAAGTTTTTAAGAAGATTGCATAGCAACGTTCAATGTATACCAGAGGATTTTCCAAAACCTGATTTCAGCTTTTTCACTAGTTCATGGTGTTATGCTGCGTGCAACATTCATAAAAATAGACCACATCTCACTGTGCTTTATTCTCTGCCCAACATTATATTCTTTGTTGTTTAAAAATATGTATCAAACAAATAATTTCTTGTGCGAAACAATCGAATGCAAAGTATGAAAATGGCTCCGATGTACACGAATTCACAGAAAAGAAACTTGCTCGTTATGGATTCTTCTACAACGGAAAGGATCTACAATGTGTTTATTGCCTGCATGCATTGAGACTGCATAAAGCGCGTACATGTTGTCTATCGTCAATTAATGAAGAAAGACCACTTAATTACTCTATAATAGTTCCTGCCTATACTTAGTTTTCTTCATTCGCTCAACAACATGGATCCGAGAAAGTGGTTGGCTGCTGACAACGAATTGGAAGTGAGGTTAAAAAACTGTATGATTGGTACGATGAGTGTGAAAGTGCAATTAGGAAATCAACTCCTGAAAATTATAGTTTGGCGAAGCAATTGAAAGACATTTTTCTAAGCACGGTTAATTTAAATGATAAGAGACTATCTATGTTATTATCGTCCTCATAATTTGGTATAGATAAGCTAATTAGAATTGAAGATGAAATTATGAATAGTTGTGTCGAAATGTGTAAATAAACGTTTTCTGCCTTCAAATGATTTTTCATTCCAATATCCCATCACGTTTTTAGTTTAGTTGCTGCTTAGAGCTAGACCAGACAACACGTGTGGGGTGATCGTTTTTATAACGACACAAGCCCTATAACACGTGCATCTCATCAATTTAGAAAGAGAGATAATCTTCCCCTCATTCGCGAGACACGTCAAACATCTGCAAGATGCAGTGTTATGGTTTTCAAAATTCAAAAATTAACTCGTCTCTTGATGTCATTTCATTAACGAATTGATTCAATTGCGAAGAATATTAAATTTTCAACAGGATGTCAAGATGTTGATTACCGTTAACAAAAACAGAAAATGTACACTTTTCGATTTTATCTGAGATTTTCGAACTGCTCAATATTCTAGACAGCGGACATCTACATTATGATTGTACTGGGTGCGGCAGGAAGGGTGGATGTTTTAGAACAGATAGTATTCTGATTTGGGTAGTCGGATTGGGCCAGCTGAAGTGAAAATGTGTTCGGTAGATCATACCATTTTTTCTAGTCATTGTTTAATCAGCATCATGGATTCGGAATGTGCAACATCGTGTGTTTACTTACGACAGTTTTGTGCGTAATAATGAGAGTATCATTACAGTTCAGTGCGAGTTTCGTCGTCATTTCAATCTTGCGAGAAATGAAAATGTACCCACTCGAACACCATTTTACGTGGGTAAAATCATTCGTTCAGTAGGAACAATAATCAATAAACGACCACCAGGGGCTCATCGCACTGTACGCACTCCACAAAATGTGGAAAGAGTTCGGCAAGCCATACTCCGTAGTCCTAATCGATCTGCTGGGAGACATTCTTCTGAACTGTACATCAGTGATCGGTCAATAAGGGTATTTTACATAAAGATCTAGGATTTCATCCCTACAAAATGGCCATGGTTCAACAATTGAATCCTGGCGATTAATTTTGCTCGAGAAATGGAGGCCATATTTGACCAAATTAAAACATCATTTTGTTTACGACAGATGAAGCACATTTTTATTTCAATGGTACCGTTAATCAGCAGAACTATCGTTATTGGTCAGATGAAAATCCAAAATTAATGCATGAGAGACCATTACACAGTCCCAAGGTGACAGTTTGGTGTGCTGTGAGCAGTATATTTGTTATTGTCCATACTTTTTTGAAGACGACAATGGGACCAATGTAACCTCAGAACGTTATAGACAGATGTTCACTGAATTCTTCCTTCCTGAATTAAGAAGGAAACGTATTCCTATCCGGCAAGTATGGTTTTAGCAGGACGGGGCGACAGCTCACACAGCAAAAAATTCAATGGAAGCAATTCGGGCTGTTTTTCATGGTCGCATCATTTCTCGTTTGGTGACTTGATTGGCCTCCTCATTCTCCAGACCTGTCCATGTGCGACTACTTCTTGTGGGGTTTCCTGAAGTCACGTGTTTACCAGCATAAACCCGTACACTTCAAGAACTAAAGGAAGCTATTCGTGAGGAAGTCGAACAAATTGGCAGGGCAATGTTAGAAAGAGTACAATCCAACTTCCGAGAGCGGCTTGTTAAGTGCATTGCTGAAAACGGCCGTCACCTGTCAGACATTGTTTTCAAACATTAATTTTCTAGAATGTAAAATAATGTGAATATTGTTCTGTAAATAAATGTTTTTTTATGCATAGGTAACAACATATTACTTTTTTGAAAACCGTTCATCCTTTCTGCCGACCTTGTACAAATGATTCGTCATTATCTCTTGTTAAAAATTCCGATGAACTTTGGAAATGCTTTACGATATTGCAGATAAAAAATGTTAAAGAACTTAGATCATTGTAAGAGATTTATAGCAATAGATGCGAGAGAATTTCTCAATTCAATTAGATGTAGAGAGAGAGTCATTGACCTCACTCTGGATTCGCTAGTATAGAGTAATATGGATTCACTTTAATCTGTCACCAAGGGAATTTCTCAAAGAGATTTTTTTCCCTCATCTAGCATTCACTTCAATCTGTCATTATAGCAATATGGATTCACTTCAATCTGTCAGTATAGCATTAGATGTAGAAATATGGTTTCACTTTAATCTGACAGTATAGAGAGGGAATTTTTCCTCCAAAAAGGGAATTTTTTTTTCCCTCACCTGGGGAGAGAGAGAGATCTCTTTTCATCCCCCTCACCTCCACTGGGCAAGGGGAAGGGGTTAGAGAGAGATATATCTCTCTCTTTTCATCCCCCTCACCGCCACTGGGCAGGGGGAAGGGGAGAGAAAAGAGAGAGAGATCTATCTCTCTCTTTTCATCCCCCTCACCGC
>NW_024089025.1:0-6006 GCF_014356525.2 Nilaparvata lugens | reverse complement strand
CATTCACTTCAATCTGTCATTATAGCAATATGGATTCACTTCAATCTGTCAGTATAGCATTAGATGTAGAAATATGGTTTCACTTTAATCTGACAGTATAGAGAGGGAATTTTTCCTCCAAAAAGGGAATTTTTTTTTCCCTCACCTGGGGAGAGAGAGAGATCTCTTTTCATCCCCCTCACCTCCACTGGGCAAGGGGAAGGGGTTAGAGAGAGATATATCTCTCTCTTTTCATCCCCTCACCGCCACTGGGCAGGGGGAAGGGGAGAGAAAAGAGAGAGAGATCTATCTCTCTCTTTTCATCCCCCTCACCGCCACTGGGCAAGGAAGTTCTTGACATTCAAACTGAATTGCTCGGTGAATATCACGATTTCTATTTATGTTGGATGTGTTGCTATTAGCAGAAGTTTTGAATCTATGAAGGTCTATGCTTTTGTGTATTTTGCTAAACATTCAGCAGCAGTGGCGCAGTGTGTGCCTGCACTTTTTAAAAGATGATAAAGAATATAATTTTGAATAAAATTTAAGAATTTAGAAATAGGCCGACACATCTAGAAAATACCTGAGTCTATACCTAATTCATGCAGTGTGAACGGGCTAGAGTCAAGAAAACTTCAATTAATCTTGCCATGCCTGATTTAATAGGTTATACTATAGAATAACACTACAATTTGAAAATAATGAAAAATACAAACAGCTTCAATAAACAATGGCAACTAAAATCGAACAACAGAAACAACAATTTCTGTTACTGTGGTGACATTCTTTCATCTGATTCGGGGGCGCATTACTATCCCCGATTATATAGCAATACGTCACAAAACAAGCAATATCAGTCATCAAATAACAAGTTAATTTCAACATGGAATTATTCAAGAAAGAAAGCCCATTGAACCCAAGTTTTGTCGATAGTAACCCATAAACCCATTTCATAATAATTTTGAATCCCCACTTTTGATTGACATTCTCGAATGAACCTTTGTTTCACTACACTGCACTTTCGTTGGTCTGTACGTTGCTTTATCGTCGGGGTTACAGTACCTTGTTTTTGGCGGTGAGCTTTTACCGGTTGAATTTTGCTTGACGGCGACGTCCTCTTACGTCCCTAGACCTGTCGTCTGAATGGGTGTCTTGAAGCGGTGTTACATAAAGTTGCGGAACCACAAGGGGTGGTAGTACAAGAAGTTGGTCGGGGACACACATGAACCGCTGTAAATAAATGTATCACAGCATTAATTTCTAACTCTTCTACAATTCATCAATAGCTAAAACAGGAGTTTATTCAATTATTTAATTAGATTTTTATCTTGACGTTCTGATTTCATTCTCAAAATTGAATTGAAACGGATTTACTTGCCAGAGTGTCATTAATATACAATGCAACTTTATGAAAACACTCATAATAAATTAATATAATGCTTCTAGAAAAATGAATACTCATTAATTATGATGTTAACTTTTATATAAATGAATAATACTGTAGGAAAGGATAATTCAGATGAAATGATGCTAAACTATATGATTTTTTCGTTTGGTTGCAAAATCAAATATAATTTTTAAAACTTCAACTGAGTTAAAGTTAAAAATATAATTTTTCAATAGTAGCTCGACTAGTAGTATTATGGAAACTTGTGCGCTAGCCAACTTTATTAATATCAATTTCATGGAGAAGAAAAACTTTCTTCTTTGTCTATTGAGATTTCTATCATAAAATTCACTGAATTATTTGAAAGCCTTAATGAATAAGAAAACAGAGTCTGAAAAAATATAAAATTATAAAATGTCATAAATCAATATGAACATAATCTTAAAAATTTCATTCCAATTCAAAGGCTATCTTCCTGACTTTCAGCAATACTCTACAAAAATATATTTCCAGAAACAATAACTCAAATGTAATGTAACTGAAAACTTTCTACATTTCTTTAGAAAAAAAATTTATAATTATCTTCCATCACTAATAAAATCAAAAGGATTATCTCAATCAATATTATTAACTTGAAAAATAACAGGCTTAATTATTCAATACTCTTATGGAAGTTTCAATCAATTAAATTCCCTAAATTATATTTTACCCTTATTTTACGTACCTTAGCGGTTATTTGAAGAAGAAACAATTATTCGTACATGATGAAGAAACACAATTAAACCTTTCAGGACATGACACTACTAGGAAATTTAAACATTAATAAAAATAAAACTAGCTCCTACAATAACTAATTATATAAACTTATAAACTTCCCAAAACAGGGGGAAACATAGTGACTACATCTTTACTCTCGTAGTGCTCCTAGTAAAGTGTCCTCCGAAACGTAATCTGGACTCTCGACTGGGGAATCCCCACTACTGTATTTAGAAACAGGTCTCCTATTAGGCAAAGGGAATCAATTTAACCAATCGTCGGTGGCTTCTAGAGCCTTTGGACCAAATAGTAACTGCAAAATCGGTAGTTTGTTATAATTTCATTGCTTGCTGTTTTCCAACTTATCACACTTTATGTCGCGACAGGAAGGTCAAGTTTTAGAGATAATTCCATAATCTACATTCCTCGACGACTCGGAGCCACAATTTTTGAATATCTCTCATGGGAAACTCGAAGTCATGGCCGTTCGTAATAGAGAGAGAAAATAATTTATTCGCTAACTCACGTACAATAATGGCTCTAGTCTATGCGTATTAAATTTACTATTATAACTTGGGAAAAAGGCTGAATTAAATATAGTGCTCGGCACACTTTTTAGCTCATACAGCCTTGCTGTCACTCATTTTTTTCCCTGCGCACTTTACTTGGAATTGTATGTTAAAGTACACTAAAGTTGAACTAGAGTTGATAAACACTGGACATGCTTCATGTTTGAGGCGGGCGATGAGGGGCGGGGTCTCATTTATCGGTAAATGTTATTGTGAGGCGAATAACAAGCATCTACCTGAGACATACGACCCCTCAAAACCGAGTAATTATCTCCTTTATATTGATGCAAACAGTTTATACTCGGAAGCTATGAGTCGAAACTTACCTGTTGGAAATTTCAAATTCCTCACAGAGGAGAAGATTTCCAAGCTTGATTTCGCGAATTTGGACAGCAATTCAGAAACTGGATATGAAATAGAATGTGATCTCAAGTATCGAAAGAGTTACATGATAGCATGGGCCAGTTCCCACTCGCGTCTCTAACAAAACCTCCACACGAATTGCTGTCAAACTATCAAACAATGAGAACGGTCAAACTGGAACCAAAAAGCTCATGAACACACTTTTTGACCGTGAATAGTACATTGTCCACAATTCAATTCGAAACTCTACCTTCAGCTCGGTTTGCAATTAATGAAAGTACATCGCGAAAATTAGCTTTTCCTAATCTCCCTGGCTGGAAAGCTACATCGACTTCAATATCCGCAATAGGCAGACCGCGAAAAATAAATTTGAAGTATCGTTCTTTAAGGCCTGTTGCAATCTTATCTTTGGTAAGACTATTCAATCAGTTCGCAAGCATATCAATGTTAAAATTATCACGGACGAAAAACGATTAGATAAGTACATTTCAAATCCGTTATGCAAATGCTGGCAAATAATTAGTCCAAACGTGATCGCGATTTTCTCTCGTAAGTTGGAACTAAAAATGGACAAGCTATCTATTCCGGGTTTTCCGTACTGGAGTTGAGTAAAATTCCATATGTACGATTTTTTCATTGTAAATTATAAAAAATTATACTGTGGATCGCATAGAACTCTGTATGACCGATACCGATAGTTTTCTTTTAAATGTAAAAGTGGAGGACATGTATCAGTTGATTAAAGAAAATTTGAACCTTTTCGACACTAGTAACTACCCTCCTTACCACCCCTGCTTTTCCATGGAGAGAAATATAGTTGTAGGAAAGTTCAAGGATAAGACAGCCTCAAACCCGTCCGTGAATTTATCGGGACTCGATCTAAACTTTACTCGTATTTAGTATGTAATGAGAATGAAGAACCTGTAAATAAATGTGTAGCAAAGGGTGTACAGACTGGAGTGAAATGTAGAAAACTTAATTTTAATTTATACAAGAAATCGTTGATTGAACGTTGTGAACACATTGAAAAATTCAATATGATGAGATCCTATAATCACACCATGTATCAGATTGAATGTGCAAAAATCTGCTTGCGTCCTCATGATGAAGAGATACATTGCAGAGAACGGTGTGGACACTTGCCTTTTGGACATTATAGAGTGCCAACACGCTCCAACTGATTGCTCAGTATGTCCCGTGCCGATCATCCAACACCACTAATTTGATTTCCTGTTGTATATATGAATATATTAGATCTAAGATAGCGTTAGAACTTCATAGCGTGTCAACTATCCCACTCGCAAATATGAGTTGAAAAGTGAAAAAGACTTGCTTCAAGCCGATCTCATTGAGATGAGCAGTTTATCATGTTTTAATAAAGGTTATAGGTATATCTTAGTTGTTATTAATTGTCTCTCAAAATTCGCATATTGTGTACCATTAAAAGACAAGTCAAGTCAATCTGTATTTGATGCACTCGAACCAATTATTTCTAAAAATAAGGGAGTTGAGTTGTTTCAATCAGATCAGGGAACAGAATTCTTCAATTCAAAAGTTAAAGTGTTATTAGATAGATACTGTATTAAACATTACCATGTTTCTAGTGATAAGAAAGATTCCATAGTTGAAAGGTTTAATAGAACAATTAAAGCAAAAATTTATAGATATTTAACTGAACGTGGACCAAAAACTGGATAATGCAGCTAGACAGTTTGGTTCGTGATTATAATGCACAATGCACACTTCAATTAGAATGAAATAAAGATGTGAGGAAAAAGATTGTAATCATGTTTTAATGTCTTTGAATTCTGCATTCAATAGACGATATATATTGAAAAATTCAAAACCAAAATTTAAGCTAGGAGATGTTGTACAAATCTCAAAGAAAAGGTTTTTTTTCGATAAATCTTATAACATTAATTGAAGCACAGAGTATTTTATGATTCATTCTATATTCCCTTCTCAACCTGTAATATACAGCTTGCGAGATCTAAACGGAGAAGTAATTAGTGGTAGTTTTCACGGAGAAGAAATTAAAAAAAAACACAATTAACAAATCGGAGAGACAAGTATATCTGATTGAAAAAATATTAAAGCGTGACAAAAAAGGATTGCTTGTTAAGTGGATTGGATTTTCAACACCTAGTTATATTAGTAGAAGTCAACTATTAGATGAAAAATAATCTATTGTAATATCATATTGTAATACATTGCATTCAGTGTGAATGTCACAAAGATTTGGTGTAAATATAATACGTCTTTATCAAAAAATGCTTCTCAGTTTCATTTCAATCTGTAGTTTCATTTTCGTAATTTGCTTCAGAAAATCTTTCGCTAAGGCATAGATAAGGAGAAGCACGCATATGCATTCTCGTAAAGAGGGTGCGAGGGAGAGAGAGGGAAAAATATTGAAGTGAGGAACTTCTATCAGTTTGCTAGTGCATTACTGCGAAAGGAGAGTGACAGCGAGCACATGTCAACCGCATTCCGATGTCATAAGCCATACATACTCAGAGACCCATGTGGTGAATGACACACCCCCCTTTAATAACTTACGAAAAATGATTAGTTCCTTATCAGATCACATGCTATACACATGTCTAACATGAGTAATATCCCGATAGTGGATTTCGACAATATTATAAGACAGAAAGGAATCCCAACATGGTGTAAAAATGGTAAGTTGTTACCTCATAATGCAAGGATCCTTATAATAGGCTCTTCAGGCTGTGGTAAGACCAATTGCTATATAATTTTTTTTTTCAAAGAATGATTTGAGATTTAAAACTATATACTTGCATACTAAGATGTGAGTATCAGGATAAATATATTTTTTCAAAAAACGTTTTTTCCAACATGAAGGATATGAATTCATATAAACAACAATTCTGAATCTAACCACATCCAAACCAAAATATCAGAATATCTTTAGTTATATTTGACGATTTACAA
>NW_024089024.1:0-4695 GCF_014356525.2 Nilaparvata lugens | reverse complement strand
GACGAGTTCGGAGAGCCAAGTCGAGCGGTCGAGAGAGGTGAGAAGGAAGCAGCGAGAAGCTAGCAACGTCACAGTACACCCGTACTACGGACCTCCGATTTCTTCTGCGACGGGAGTTGTGCGAGGCTAAAGTGATTAGCCTCTCACACAGTGAACTCACTGCTCTACACTCGTTTGGGGCGAGTGTTAAACGACACTTAACCTGTTTGGACGACGGGTTGCCAGTTTCGACCAACGACAACACGTCAGTTTGGTCAAAACTGACTCCCCATTGTAGGCCACCAGGGGCATCGAGGCGAGATAGGACATCCAGGAAGGTCAGGAAAGACCTTTCCCGCAACCCGCGGACGATCCGGACCCCAGGAGGACAGCTAGTGCCGGCCAGTAGGACTTAGGAAAGTCCAGAGTGCTGGCCGCCGCAGCGTGCTGGTCCAGTGCGGGATCGCAGAAGGACGTCTAGGAAGGCCAGGAAAAGCCTTTCCCGCAACTCCGCGGACGATCCGGACCCCAGGAGGACAGCTAGTGCCCGGCCAGTAGGACTTAGGGAGTCCAGAGTGCTGGCCGCCGCAGCGTGCTGGTCCAGTGCGGGATCGCAGAGGAAGTCTAGGAAGGCCAGGAAAAGCCTTCCCGCAACTCCGCGGACGATTCGGACCCCAGGAGGACAGCTAGTGCCCGGCCAGTAGGAATTAGGAAAGTCCAGATGTGTGGCCGCCGCAGCGTGCTGGTCCAGTGCGGGATCGCAAGAGGACGTCTAGGAAGGCCAGGAAAAGCCTTTCCCGCAACTCCGCGGACGATCCGGACCCCAGAGAGGACAGCTAGTGCCCGGCCAGTAGGACTTAGGAGAGTCCAGAGTGCTGGCCGCCGCAGCGTGCTGGTCCAGTGCGGGATCGCAAGAGGACGTCTAGGAAGGCCAGGAAAAGCCTTTCCCGCAACTCCGCGGACGATCCGGACCCCAGAGGACAGCTAGTGCCCGGCCAGTAGGACTAGGAAAGTCTAGAGTGCTGGCCGCCGCAGCGTGCTGGTCCAGTGCGGGATCGCAAGAGGACGTCTAGGAAGGCCAGGAAAAGCCTTTCCCGCAACTCCGCGGACGATCCGGACCCCAGGAGGACAGCTAGTGCCCGGCCAGTAGGACTTAGGAAAGTCCAGAGTGCTGGCCGCCGCAGCGTGCTGGTCCAGTGCGAGATCGCAAGAGGACGTCTAGGAAGGCCAGGAAAAGCCCTTCCCGCAACTCCGCGGCTGATCCGGACCCCGGGAGGACAGCTAGTGCCCGGCCAGTAGGACTTAGGAAAGTCCAGAGTGCTGGCCGCCGCAGCGTGCTGGTCCAGTGCGGGATCGCAAGAGGACGTCTAGGAAGGCCAGGAAAAGCCTTTCCCGCAACTCCGCGGACGATCCGGACCCCAGAGGACAGCTAGTGCCCGGCCAGTAGGACTTAGGAGAGTCCAGAGTGCTGGCCGCCGCAGCGCGCTGGTCCAGTGCGGGATCGCAAGAGGACGTCTAGGAAGGCCAGGAAAAGCCTTTCCCGCAACTCCGCGGCCGATCCGGACCCCGGGAGGACAGCTAGTGCCCGCCAGTAGGACTTAGGAAAGTCCAGAGTGTGGCCGCCGCAGCGCACCGGTCCAGTGCGGGATCACAAGAGGACCTCTGGGAAGGCCAGGGAAAGCCTTTACCAGAGCCCCGCAACCAACCCGGACCCCGGGAAGACACCCGGTGCCGAGGACTAGGACTCAGTCCCGACACGAAGCCCTTTTCTCACGACTAACACTGCAAGTTCCTGTTCCCTTCTTTCCGCGACCAACCCTGTTTGGCAGTGCGAAAGCACGGCCCCTCTTTCCTAAAAGAGGGAAACATTCCTCCAAAGCACTCAAAGCCCTGTTTCAACCCCCAACCCGCGCGAGGGCAGGCACAGCTGAACCTCCCTTACTGTAGATTGGGGAGGACTCAAACAGCTTGGCCCTACCAGTCGGTGAGGATCCTCAACAAGCTGCCCATTTCCACCAGAGGTTTGCCTAAGGTGGTCTTGAAGAGGAGACTGAAGACGTTCCTGCATGAAAATCCCTTTTACTCCTTAAGGGAATTTTTTGAATGTGACACGGCAACTGTAAGTAACTACTTCTTGCAATAGCGCATTTGCCTGCTGCTTGGTTGTATTTTTTTGTGTTTCTTTTTTACTTTCTGTAACATTTTGACTGTCCTCTAAGGACTGGTTTTATTATCATCTTACGTGTTCCCTATGGACATGCCCTGGTGGCATGTCTGTGCTATGAAACAAAACATTATTATTATATTATTGGTTATCTTCAGGGATACTTTTGAGTCAGTGACTCGAGTGACCCAGAGCCGAACAAAATGGCGGCTGACCCGGGGCAGACTAGTGATCCCATGGAACGACAACCAGACATCGACCGGTCGATGCTGTTTGGCGCGTACTTTGAATATTCGGATGGCGCGAATATTGAATAAAACACACACACATACACTGGTGTGACACTAAAAGTAAGTTGTTTTGCAAAACAAACATGGCTCATGCTGTAATAAATGAGTTTATTCTAGGAGAATTGGATAAGGAACAGAATAACAATATAATAATTATTATGATGCACCAAACATTGTAGGGCCAGTTGCTGCGGTTGTTGTGGAGGAATTGGGAAATCCTTAAGGGTTTTCAATGAATTATTCCAACAGGAATGTAATAATACGAGACCTCACAACTTGGGTTATTTTGAAATTATAATATCACTTTATAATATGAGTGAGTTTAAAAGCCCCTGAGTCTATTGCACTCTTTGGGAGAATTGTCAAAAAGAGTTGCCTCTATGTTGAATTTGCTGTTCCACGTCACGTTGGTTTGTTTCAGAATTCTCACATCGGTTTGATTGGTTTGGTGGAGGCATCATTCTCTGGTTATGGTGCCATTTATCTTGTGAATTCGCGAAGGAACGAGGAGCCCAGAGTTGTATTATTGTGTCAAAGTCAAGGTAGCACCATCTAAAGTTGTTTCAATACCTCGTTTGGAGTTGGTGGGCACTCTTGTTGGCAGAACTCATGAATTCAGTAGTCACTATTATTAGTGAACGTTTCATGATGTCCGTATTGTCCGCACTCTGATTCGACAGTCCCTTGTGTGGATTAATGCTCCATCCGCGAAATGGCAAAACTTTTGTTTTAATCGCATCGCAAAAATACAGATTCTTGTATACCGGAGTGGATGCATGTTGCCGTAATTGAAATCCCGCTGACTGTTTGTCTAGAGGTTTATCACCAGTTGAGCTTGTGAACTTTCCGTTGTGGCTCTCGGTCCATCATGGATAGCAGAGGACAATGCGATTGCCCATCCAACTCAAATGAAGAGATCGTGGATCCACCGAGGCGAAAAAACCGTCAGTGTTGACAGTCACAAATCTCCTGATTGTAACAGCATGCATATATTCATTGATTGGTCGTTGTTCGGATTATGGTCGTCTTTGAGAATTGTAATTCTTGTTCTCAAATTCTTACGAATCTTACCCCAATCAGAAGAATCAACTTCGATGTTGCTGAGAGGTATCTATGTAAAGTGGTACAAAGATACACTTTTCATCTGAATTGTGCATTGGAGAAGGGAGAAGATTGTTCTATGCGCCTACGTCGCCTGTCTCCATTCATTGATAAAGGTGTGACTCGCGTCGGCGGTCGTTTGTCTCAGCTGGACTGGAATTTGAGACTTGTCATCAGATGATCTACCAAAATCCGACGCTTTCGTATCGATGTTGATTGATTATCATCACTAGAAGAACTGTCATGTGACCTTCGTTATTGTTTTCCTTGATCGACAGAGATTCTGGTACTGTCTGCTCGTCATTATTCGTATTTGTGTTTTTAAGTGTAATCGTTGTTCCGTGTTTGACCTAGTAATAATGCAATTATATCCACTCCCAACTCATAGTTGTGGTGATTGTTGCATTTTTCTTTTATGTTGTTTTTTGGTGTTGGTATTTTGTTCTTTTTGTCATGTCTGGATTTTTCCCTTCCTTGGTTTTTTTCAGTTTTGTAACTTGGATGAAACATATTCACAACTTTACTGTTTTGATCATCGTATGTGTTCTGATGTGTTCTGATATGTTCCTATGTGTTCTGATGTGTCTCTTCAAAGAACTTGAAGTAGCACTTTGTAGTCACAAAATTCGCAACTGAATGGTTTTTCACCTGTATGTATTCTGATATGAACTTTCAAATTGGCTGAAGTAGTACATTTGTAAACACAAAAGTTACAACTAAATGGTTTTTCATCTGTATGTGTTCTGATATGTTTTTTCAAACAGCCTGAAGATGCACATTTGTAGTCACAAAATTCGCAACTGAATGGTTTACACCTGTATGTGTTCTAATGTGTTTCTTCAAATCATAATGACACATTTTGATCACCAAATTCGCAACTAAATGGTTTTTCACCTGTATGTGTTCTGATGTGTTTCTTCAAATAACATGATTGAGCACATTTGTAGTCACAAAATTCGCAACTAAATGGTTTGTCACCTGTATGTGATCTGATATGTATTTTCATGTTGCCTAAAGTGGTACATTTATAATCACATAAATCGCAACTGAATGGTTTTTCCCCAGTGTGTGTTCTAATGTGTATCTTCAAATCAGAAATCCTTGTTGTTTCATAGCTGCAGTCGGCACAGTTGTAGAGCTTGGTCTCTTTGCCAGCCACAG
>NW_024089023.1:0-5655 GCF_014356525.2 Nilaparvata lugens | reverse complement strand
TCGAGTTCCAGAAAATAATAGTAGACTTTCTGAGAAGAATGGATTCCTTCCATTAACACATAACCGGTGATAGTTATGAACTTATAGGATACTCAAATTCCAGTCTTGTTCTATATGCATATGAACAAAATATATCACTGGTGGCCTCTGGATGAAGAACTCGCTCATGAACTGTGCTGATCTTTGAAATCCGCAACTTTAATATTATGAAAAATGCTAAAATTATGAAAATAGCTGAATATTTCTTTCAAATAGACTATTGACAGGGGGTTTCATTGGGGATCCTATTCGACATTAAAAAACTACTTCTCTGTCTGTTCAAAATATTGTCCGCCATTTTTGATCAGTCACAAAAATTCACAATAAATAACTACTGATCAAAAAATGAGATATACGAATTACTTATAGAGTATTGGGGGTTGGAAAATTTAATAAAAATTAAATTTATATGATATAGGGTTCAAGTAACCACATAATCGGCGGAATTATTTCCACATGCAATAGTAATATTTATTGTGGATTTTAGAAAAAATAATTGCAAAATTATCCTTCCCAGTCACACAATCAGAGAGAGAAAGAGTGATCAGATAAGATTAGAGTTCTTTATTCTGTATGTTACAATATGTACTGGTTTATACACTAAATCACATTGAATGACGGTATTACTAAATTCAACGAATTTTGCAAAGTATAAATAAAAAAAACGATAATATTGTGATGTAAGTTCATAAATCAGCGGTGTTTCAACAAATAATAATGATCCTGAGGGTGATTAGCTTTAACAAGTTTCTGTAGCTAACTGAATTTGTGCACTGTGTTTCATGAAAATGCAAACATCGTATAATTCTATCAATAATTTGTTTTTATTTTTGTTTTTTTTTTCATGTTCAGTGGACACCATAGATTTGGATCTCCATCAACATCTGGACGGCACACAGACATGCAAGGTACAGTAATCATTATGTGAATTCACAATGAATAATAAATTATTAATTATGTTGGTTTATCGATCCATTCAGAGCTGCGATGCTTCAATACACTCTTTTTCATGTATTATAAACGACATGAAATCAATTATTATTGACTACATGTCGTGTGAAATATATGAAAAAATAATTATTGGTGCATGAAGAACTACAAGACTTGACCTATTTCGGACTATGTGTAACATCCAAATTTGGGAGAGGAATAGCACAAGGTTACCTTATTTTTCCTCTCCCTATCATTTCGATAATGTACTTGAATGAATAAAGAATGAAGAATTATTGATTCTCAATGCACTATGAATCATTATTTTCCATGATTTTGTTTGTGACTGTTTAATTGCATTTTCGTAAAATTTTCGACGACGACAAGCAGTGTTCACATTCATCTTGTCAAAATTTCAAGTGTGCTAAAACAGCTAATCAAATAATTTGTCATTATTTGTGTTTATTATTCAAGAATCAAAACATTTCTAATAGCATCAACATATTGCCATTTGAAAGTATAAAAAAGTATGAACTCAACCTTTTCATTTGAACATAATTGAACATGATCTTTTAGGTTATTTACACAGATTGAGTGAGATCTACCCAATGTGATCCTCACCCTATCGTGGACGACGACGGCATTCACGCACAAACAAAAACTCAGCTTTAGGGTGAAACAGAGCTATTCGCTATGAACCTCCATCACCACCTTTTCACTTCTCATCAGCTCATGCTTCCCTTATTATACCGAAAATCGGAATATCTCATCCTCGAAATTCTAAAGCTGATGCATAGTGTAACGTTACTTTTGGGGTTACATAGAATATATGCCCCTCGTTGGTTGTGACGTATTTGTAACCTCTTCCTTGGTGTACATAACATAGTATGCCCCACGCTGACGTTGCCGTGTTATATGTTGCCCAACCTGACTTATACGTATATTTATACAACGTCGAATTCTGTAGGGAAGATTGGGAATATAAGAATAAAAAGGTTAAAAAATCAATTTTATAGGTGCAATGGTGTGCAGGAATAAGTGCCAGGTGGATAAAAATGTGTTTGAAAATATACTGCTGTGCTATAAGCAGCAACGACAAAAAATAAAGACAAGAAATACAAAGGTATGCCACAATAGTTATTTGTGCAACTAGTGCGCAAAGTGACAGTTTGCTGCACCGAAAGAAACGTTTACCCGAGCCGTAGGCGAGCGCGGAATGGTTTCTTGAGTGCAGCAGAGGAACTTTGCGCACGTATTTCACATTAAGTTTTTCCTACAGTTACCATTGAATATGAAAAGTGGGTAATTATGGGTAAAATTGCCTGAAATCCATCAAATAACTTAGTAGTGTTTGAATGGCGGGGGGCAGCTGTGTGGTGTGTGCTGTGGTGGCACTGTGCTGTTGCTGTCCTCGATATATATATAATAGTAATAATTAGCGCGTTGTGCTTGGTTGCACCTCTGCTCACTATAGCAGCCACAGCAGTCACTGTTACCAACTTCATTTTGATTTTGCTGCACTGTTGCTCCATATAACCTACTAAGTATTTTGCGTTGCCATGTTGCAAATCTGGAGTGCAGAAAAATTTTTCCCGCACTAGAGCGAAAAGTGATTCTTTGCGTTCTGTAATCAGTGCAGCAATGGCCACTTTTCAACGTAACTGTAGGAAAAAATAATATCAATATTCATATACTAACTAATACATACTGTGTGAATCTTTTGAGTGAATCTCATGAAGGAGAGAATTAACTAAAAAAAATAAATAAATTGTAATTACCCTCATAGAATGAAAGATCTGCCAAACGAATAGTTAGCACCAGAGCGATAAGGCTTCCTTCAACAGCTGAGTATAAGATAAGAGTACCGTTTTGTACTACGCATTTTTTCCAAAGAATTATTAAATAAAATTATTATTATTTTGCAAATTAGTACGAATCATTTATGAATTGCTCATTGAACTTTTGGAGGTACACTGTTGTTTACAATTGATCAGATGTTTTTGTAGCAACTCAGACACAGCTGACTGACTCAATATACTATAAAAGTCATGCCAGGTTTTCATGCAAGCTATAATATTATTCCTAAAATTAAGAACTATCGAAGAAGGATAAAGAATTTCAAAAGAAAAATAAAATGTATGTATTATTGTTAAAATCATTTATTATTCACTAATTACATATAATGTTAAATTTTATTGTAACTAACTAGGTCATAGCATGAATATTGTATTACTGATAAGAGCAGCAAAAATTAATTATAACAGTTTCGAATATAATAAGAATTGTGTAAAATATTAAATTATAAATTATTGATTCAACTGAGTCACATGGTGAATGAATCTCTTTGGCAAGTCTAAGCCATCATATGTCATAGAAATGGCACCAAAAGGATGATCGTTTGAAACATCATAATATGTTAATCTGTTATCAGACAACAAACCTGCCTTATCATATATGATAGGGCATGTACACTGTATAGAGGAACTGTATCTAGAGAATTAAGCAATTTGAAAAATTATACAAATTAGTTATTATTATAATCAAAAGAATTATATTTACTGCTTGCCACTGACGTCATGCCTTCGTCATAATCATTCTACCAATGGAAAATTTTCATGCAAATTAATTACACAGAGATTCTCAGAGAAAAGGTTCTAGCCAAAGGCTTAGTAGAAGACAAGTCACTTCCCTTTTAAAATCCTCACCGCTAAGACCTTGTTGAAAGTTACCAAAGACCCATTAGTGAAATTTTGTTCGATTTTTGTATATTTTATCTGTGAGCCAATATCTTGGGCTAATTATTCTATTATTTTATAATCAATCAATCAATAATTCGAGAAATTCAAATTTGATTATTCCCTGATTATTTTGGTGAAGGAGATATTTAATTAAAATTCCACATGTGCTGAGACCGAAGCCGGACTGGCCACTGATCAAACAAATTTGATCTAAAGGAACTACGACCGCCAAGAGGACTCACGTGAGTTTTATATTTTGGGGCCCCAATCTATGCTTCGAAAGAAATAACAGTGCAGAAAATATAAAATTTTCCTTCGTTAAAGTAATGGCCACGCCGACAAGCACTTATAATTATTAAGATCCTAGAGTTTATCTGATATAGATTTTTAAGAACTTGTAGTTGATTAACTATCCTCCGCTGCCAGAACCACGACCCGAGTAATTTTAAAAATCTTTTATAATTGTTATCACCATTTTTTCCAAAAAACTGTTAAATTTGTCAATTATAAATTCTGTTGAATCATGCATGGTATCATGCGAGCACAAGAAATTTTCTAATTATTTTGTTAATGTTAAACTATTATTTCATACATTAAAAAATCTGGTGTGGCACACTCACACAACTTCCTTGCCGTTATGGAAATTAATCACCTGACGCTAGTGCTCCCGCGCATCTCAAGTCTACTATTCAAAGATTTGAGCCAGCTGGTGACAGGGCAATAACGCTGGAGACACCGAGGTGTGCTATATCTCTTCATAGTGAATCATTTAATAGATTCAACAGTTGCCAACAGTTTGCAATTGGATAATAACATTTTCTCGAATTACGAGCTTATTTTCAATTTTAGGTGGAAAAGTTAGTGTACATAATTGTAGAAATTCTCATGCTTAATCTTTTCCACTCAAATATTTCTGTTTGAATGTATCTGAAGCCTGATAATTGAGAATCTAAAATCAAACTTTGCATAGATGGGACGGAGCTCCTGAAATTTTTACATATATGAGACTTGTGGCAGTTGATAGAGCTTATCGATGACTATTTTAGGTATAACTTTAATCAAAATCGTTGGAGCCATTTTCGAGAAAATCACGAAAAATCCTGCTCTTGACAACATTATCGCCATTTTAGCCGCCATCTTGTTCGTGTCGGATCCTAATAGGGGAAGGAACTTAAGTTCCAAATTTCAAGTCATTCCGTTGATTGGGAGATGAGATATCGTGTACACAGACACTCATACACTCATACACACACACACACACACACACACACACACACACACACACACACACACACACACACACACCACACACACACAACACACACACACACACACACACACACACACACACACACACACACACACACACACACACACACACACACAACCACACACACACACACAACATTGACTTTGATGATAGGTGAGCTTCATACAATATAATAATACAATTCTTGAGTGGGGATTATAATTATGATGTTTTCAAATAGGCAAGGCAATACTCAAATGGCCTATGAATATGATCATTAAAAATTGTTTTACAAAAATTAGAAATCTCTTATCTTAGGGTTCGTGAATTCGGCTGCAGCGGAATTTTGAGAATTCATCCGAATAACTCTAGCATTATTAATTAATGATATGAGTATTAGTTGATGATTTAGGAATAATTAATATAGTATCTAGCTTTCAAGCTCAATAAGATTTCCCCCCACTTCACTTTAATTAATTATTGTTGATTACTGAAGCTTGAGATTTCAATTTTACATTTGATTTATTCGATGATCAATATGTAGTTGAAGTCATAAAATTCGAAGTTATGAGAGCTCTTTTATATAGGCTAACGACTCACATGAAATATTTGATTTTTCTTAAAGATGTCTTCTTTTTCGTATCCTCGTGGACTGTTCGGCTAAATCCTCTCCTTCAAATTTTATAGGGATTTTAATTC
>NW_024089022.1:0-3478 GCF_014356525.2 Nilaparvata lugens | reverse complement strand
CTATGGTAATAGGGCAAGGAAAGTAAAAATTAGTTAAGGTGGATTAGAAACTATAGTGATGTCCACGTTATAATGGCAGTGTTTGATTAGCGATGGTATTGGTATCGTTGTCTATCATTCAACAAAGCGGATAGTGCTATCTCTCTCTCTTGCTCTGTTGCCAGATCGTCTTTTAACAATGTTGAAGATAATATGATTCATTACCAACATATAAATCTTGATTATGAGAATTCATTGGGAATAATAGTTTCTTGCTTGATTATTTTAAACGAGAATGAACAGTTTATATTACATCAATGAGAGACGCCCGGTTTCACCAACCTTGATCAAATAATTATAGCCATGGTCAATTAGACCATAGTCAAAATTTGATCACTCGTTCAAACATACAACTGTTCCACCAACCTCGGGATTGATCAGAACTCCGTCGGTCAAATCTGAACATGGTCAACTCTTGTAGCTGGAGTTGGCCAACATGTTTGATGGCTTGCTACTGACTTCATCTATTTTGATGGATGGAAGCTCTTGAGATATTGCAATTATTCAAATGCTGATGAATTAATAAATTTAACGAAAATCCAAATTAAATCCTGCAATATAGTAACACCCTATAATCTTTGACTATAGAAAGAATTCTTTCTATAGTCAAAGCTATAATACTTTATGTGTTTTGCTGCTCGTATTCAGAGGGTAATCCGTGCTGAATACCTTTTTTACTATACCGTCGGACCGTCAAAAATTCAGATTACTGTACCGTTTCCTGTTTTTTACTGTACTGACTCTTACTTTCCTTGCCCTACTACCATAGGTAAGGAAAGTATTGCTTTCCAAAAAATTAAGATACCCTAATTTCAAGTTTTTTATACGTTTCAAGGTTCCCTGAGTCCAAAAACATGATTTGTGTGTGTGTGTGTGTGTGTGTGTGTGTGTGTGTGTGTGTGTGTGTGTGTGTGGTGGTGTGTGTGGTGTGTGTGTGTGTGTGTGTGTGTGTGTGGTGTGTGGGTGTGTGTGTGGTGTGTGTGTGTGTGGTGTGTGTGTGTGTGTGTGGTGTGTGTGTGTGTGTGTGTGTGTGTGTGTGTGTGTGTGGTGGTGTGTGTGTGTGTGTGTGTGTGTGTGTGTGTGTGTGTGTGTGTGTGTGGGTGTGTGTGTGTGTGTGTGTGTGTGTGTGTGTGTGTGTGTGTGTGTGTGTGTGTGTGTGTGTGGTGGTGTGTGTGTGTTGTGTGTGTGGTGGTGTGTGTGTGTGTGTGTGTGTGTGTGTGTGGTGTGTGTGTGTGTGTGTGTGTGTGTGTGTGTGTGTGTGTGTGTGTGTGTGTGTGTGTGTGTGTGTGTGTGTGTGTAACCGATTGACTTGAGAAGAATGCCACATTGAATTACGTGACATTTTCGAATATACAGGTAAAAATAACATGTACTTTATTCAAACCTAATGTACTTTATTTTTTAGGCCTGTGATTACCAATGTACTTTATTTTTCATAAAAAAGGTGGCAATCCTAGTTATTATCAGTATTTTTCTTTTGTTTTTGGATCAAAAAGCTAATTTTCTTCGTTAAAAGCTAAAATCATGTTTGTTATCTTCATACTAATCGTTAAATCAAGAAAATGTATTCATGTTCTTGAGCTTCCAACGTAGATTTCATAGAAGGTGATATGGATTTTTTTCTTTTTAATGAACTGTCTCAGAACAGGAAAAGGAAAGTAGATTACCAGAATAGCATTAGTGTGAGGAACTCTTTAACGGTAATAAAGATAGTATAGCTTCTAGGCAGTCGGGTTTGGCATCTCTCAGAAGGAAAGGTTATCCAGCAGTTCTTAACGAAGAAGAAATTTTAACCGTCTTTCACCAGAATATCCAATACCTTAGAAACAAAATGTCAGATTGAAGTATTCTTAAAGCAAGAAACTCCGGATATAGTGATTTTCAATTGAGCATGGCTCAAAAGTAGAGGAAATGTCACAAGTAAACTTGCAGCACTATCATTGAAGGCAGGTATTGTAGGGGACCACATTGTAGTGGTGGTGTATGTATATTCACAATAAATTAAAAGAATGGAAATAAAGTAATCTAGAGTATGTAAATAATATCTCGGGAAATGGATCTGGAAGAAACGTGTTTGAGAATAAAATTGAAAATATTGAGGTGGATGTCCTGGGTATATACAGGCTACCAAATGGTAATTGGGAAGATTTTTGTATGAATTTCAATAAATTTTAGAAACTACACAAATCGATATTCCAAAGTAATGTGGAGGGTGATTTTAATACAAATTTTGCAGTGCGAAACAAGATGACGGATGATATTAAAGATATTATAGATATGAATAACTTGGAAATAAAAGTTCATGAATATACCAGAGTGACTAGAAACTCATGTACAATTATTGATAACATCCTAACAAATATAGATAACTGTAGAATCAGATTAGGTACTTTACAACTATCTGACCATGATTGCCAAATTTTAGATGTAGGAATTCAGGGTCATAATAAAGCTAGAGTCAGTAAATTAATGGAGATAATTCAAGAATGTGAACAGTTTAATTAATTGTTTGAAACAAAAATTATCATTGCAAGATTGGAGTATTGTTCTGGCTTGAACGATTTAAATGATAAATTATTAATATTTTAAGATTTCTCATTAGTATTTGCTGCCCTTTAAAAAACGTCCCTGTAGAAAATAAATTGAACAAGATAAAAGAGTGCGTTACTGGAGATGTTCTGGCACAAAAGAGATGAGGTTAGGGAAGCATACAATGAATTTGAAATAGCAGAAATGTTATAAGTGAGAAAATTCATAAAGCTGTGAAAAAAAGTTATAATGAAAGAAGTTAAGGAAGCTGAATATGAAAAAGCAGCATAAATACTGAAAAGTAGTGTGAACTTCAACACTGCAGTGTGGGATGTGATAAATAGGGACAGGAACGTAGCCCAAGAGCATGTCCTCACCACTACTCCTAAAAAGATAGAAAACTGTGGAAAGTTCAAGAAGAAGGAGGAAAGTGATTGAAAAGGACGAGTAAACAGAGTTGGAAGGAGTTCTTGTCTCCTAAACAGGAAAGCAGAGAAAAACATGAGTCTGACAAGCGATAGGATTGGATTGTCACTTCAATCTCACTCGAATAGAACGAATGAATTGGCCAGATCTTACACATGTGAAGAAGAAAAAGGGGAAGAAAGAGATTCTATTCTCTCAGCAATGTATCGTTTGTCGTTCTTTTCTGAGCCTTCAGGTAGCTCCGTGAACTTGTAGTGCACAAGCCCCGAAAAAAATTAACAATAAACTACGAATTTTGTGTCGTTGAATATGCAAAAAATGAATTGTACAGCACAGTTTTTTTAGACGCTTTTGAAGATGGAGTCAAGGTCGTACATATCAATGATAATTTGCCGATGCTTGATAGTGCCAGCTACATTTATTTTCTGTGGATTGCATTTTCTGCGAATGATATGCTGACAGTATAGATGCAGGCTAATATCTC
>NW_024089021.1:0-5520 GCF_014356525.2 Nilaparvata lugens | reverse complement strand
CACTTTTCACTCTAGATATACAAATAACTATTGTGTAGTTGAGAAGTTGATATTGTGGTAATTATTCATATGAATGAAAAAGGCTAAGAAATGTCTAGTTTATCAGAGATTGACAATGGTGTAATAACGAAACGGTCTTTATAAGTATCAATAAATCTGTGGTTTTTGACATTTTCTAGCCTTTTCCATTTAATATACATAATATGTTTGCCAAGTTGTGTTCAATCTAATAGAATTCAACAAATAGTACGATCAATAAGTATCGAATTGTATGTAACTCAATGTAATGATTCGATATTGTAATATATCGATAATCTATTATCGATATTGTATAGAGTCGAGAGTCGAGGCTTGTTCATCAGTTTGTCATTGTCATGTCGTTCTCTATGAATATACGTCTCAGTCATATTATCAATCATTTATTATTTATCCTTCTTTCATTAGTTTAATGTATCAGAGAAGTGTATACAACACTCAAGTTGGTCGTATACAGCTTGTGAGCGATTGAGTTTCATCAGATGAACCATGGGAATAATACAATAATTACAAGTACTTGATCACTGATTTACATTCAATAATAGCAGAAAATACAAATAAAATATGTAAGGTGCAAAGTAATAGATACGTTGGTGCTACCAGCTAGAATTGCACACGAGGCAATAATGAGAATAATGAAGCGGAGTCAGAGGACAATAAAGTATGCTATAATGAGGTCCACGTATAATGGCAGTGTACGATTGACAATACTGTTGCTGTCCTTTCCTATCATACAACAAAACAGATAGCGCTATCTCTCTCTAGCTTTGCAATGTTGTCAGTTACCAGAATATTTTATTTTTATCTCTTTCCTGTATAGGGCTACTTGTAATATAAATATAAAGAAATAATTGAAAATCTCAGTACCCTTTTTTAAAAATATTTTATCACGACATGTTTCGGTCAATTATGCATTTTCAAGTGATATCACTGAAAATGGCATAATTGACCGAAACATGTCGTGATAAAATATTTTTAAAAAAGGGTACTGAGACTTTCAATATTTTCTTATATTTATATTACAAGTAGCCCTATACAGGAAAGAGATAAAAATAAAATATTCTGGTAAATGACAACATTGCAAAGCTAGTGTGATATCCTTGAAAATGGCATAATTGACCGAAAAATGTCGTGATAAAATATTTTTAAAAAAGGGTACTGAGACTTTCAATTATTTTCTTTTATTTATTTACAAGTAGCCTATACAGGAAGAGATAAAAATAAAATATTCTGGTAAACTGACAACATTGCAAAGCTAGTGTGATATCACTTGAAAATGGCATAATTGACCGAAACATGTCGTGATAAAATATTTTTAAAAAAGGGTACTGAGACTTTCATTATTTTCTTTATATTTATTTTATTTTTACTTTTGACAGTGACTGTACAAAAGTAACTCATCCGCCATTTTTTTCTCCATTCTATCAAAATACTTGGTACACAAGTCGTGTATATTAATTTAAATGTATTTTTGAACAATGAAATGATTTTAGACATTACCGTTTGAGAACACAAATTAAAATACCTGAAATGACATTTAAAAGTAGATAACTAACCATTCTAGACTTCATCCATGCTTCGTAGCCTACACGTATAGGTTGGACCTACTCGTACCGGTATAAATAATTTGAAAGGTTATTTCAGATTTATTTCCATTGAAATACTTATTTTAAAGAGGATTTCTATTTTTCATCTTTTCTAAAGAAATTGGAATAGAATACCTACCAAAACTTAATTCTGTTGTTTGGAATTCAGATTGGTGTATCACTTGTTAGTATAGACCTCTCTTTCTTGCTCAAGCATTCTTTCTTTCAACAGTCTTGATGGCACCCTCTCTCTCATCACTGTTTTGGTAGAGAGTTAGTGGGGAGGATATTTTTAATATTGTTCCTTAGAATGGACATTGATATGTCCAAAGCTCCGCCAATTATGTACATGCATTACAAATAATATTATCTATAGTTATTATATTACAAAGGCTTTTTATATCTATATACAGTTCAATAATTATTTTCTTAGTCTATATTATGTAAATTCATCTATAATTTTGCTGTATTGTACGCTATGTATATAAGTGTATGAGCCAGTATATATTGTAATCTACATAAATAAAGTACTCAATCAATCAATCAAGCTTTTTAAATTAGTCGCCATTTCAGGTTTGTGCAAAAATAAAATCTGATCTTAGTTATGGAAGTAAATTTCTGAGTCAAATTATGATAATTGACAT
This sequence comes from Nilaparvata lugens, assembly GCF_014356525.2. NCBI lineage: Eukaryota > Metazoa > Arthropoda > Insecta > Hemiptera > Delphacidae > Nilaparvata > Nilaparvata lugens. The sequence continues at coordinate 3,254 of NW_024089021.1, read as the reverse complement.
TAATTGTTTATTTTATCAAGGAAATGATAATTATTATTAGATCAAATTTAATGGGATGAATTGAGTAACAGCTGTGTACAATCAGTGGCAAAATGAGAGACTTGGCAACGTTTTTCTCCTATCTTTCTTCACTGCCATTATAACGTGACCTCTCTATAGTCGAGAGTTAGAGATGCACCTTTTTGGAACAATAGCCCGTGGTCAGGTAGCGCGGCACCGTCTCCTTCATTTTACCCTAAAAAGTTATTAAATGTCAAATTTGAGGCTCGTTTTTTACTTTCCTGCCCTATACTATAAGTAAGGAAAGTATTGCTTTCCGAAAAAAATTAAGGTACCCCAATTTCTAAATTTCTATACGTTTCAAGGTCCCCTGAGTCCAAAAAAGTGGTTTTTGGGTATTGGTCTGTGTGTGTGTGTGTGTGTGTGTATGCAAGTGTATGTGCGTCTGTGTACACGATATTCATCTCCCAATTAACGGAATGACTTGAATTTGGAACTTAAGGTCCTTTCACTATAAGGATCCGACACGAACAAATGCAATTCAAGATGGCGGCTAAAATGGCGAAAATGTTGTCAAAAACAGGGTTATTCGGTTTTCGGAAACGGCTCCAACGATTTTGATCAAATTCATACCTAAAATAGTCATCGATGAGCTCTATCAACTGCCACAAGTCCCATATCTGTAAAAATTTTAGGAGCTCTGCCCTATCAATGCAGATAGATTCTCAATTATCAGGCTTCAGATACAGTTGAAACAAAAAAAAAATCAAGTGGAGTAGATTGAGCATGAAAATCTCTACAATTAATGTTCAGTAACATTTTCACCTAAATTGAAAATAAGCTTTAAATTCGAGAAAATTGATATTCAATGCAAATTATTGTTGATTCTATTAAATCATTCACTATGAAGAGATAGCAGTCCTCATGTGTGTCTCCAGCGTTATTGCCCTGTCACCAATCTTTGAATAGTAGACTTGAGATGAGCGGGAACACTAGCGTCAGGTGATCAATTTTCATAACGGCAAGGAAAGTTGTGTGAGTGCGCCACACCAGATTTTTTATTCATATACATGTACACTGACAGTTTTTCGTGAATCTAACCATAATGTGTGCCTTTATGTTGTATAGGCAGCAGCGAGCTGTGCTAGCAGTTTCACTTCATCTGTCAGTGATGCCCAGGTGCTGAGAGAGATTATGCTGAAGGTTGAGTCAGTTCTGCCTCCTCGCAGACTCCCCCACTTCACCTCCTCACGTCGACGTAGGAGGAGGAGGAGGAGAAGAATGAAGCATAGGAGCAGTTCGTGTGAGGAGGGGTCCAGCGGGGAAGCCAAGGTCAGAAATAGAATAGAGAAAAGATAGCGTAAAGCTGGGTCTACACCCAGGATTAACTAAGAAATTTAATTAAAATTTAAGAAATTAATTAACTTAAAGGATTAACTAATCCTTATAGATTCTATTAAATGAAAAAGACTAAGAAATTGTCAAAAAACCACTGATTTATTGATAATTAGAAAGACCGGTTTCGGGTATTACACCATTGTCAATCTCTGATAAACTAAAACTAAATACAAGAGCAGCAGAATTTATACTAGTAGGCGAGTACTGCTATTGGTCGAGGGCATGAACGCTTGCCATGGCCTAGCTAGACAGTCTCCTCCCCCTCAACGGTGTGACAAAATGGCGGCTTAAGCAACAGAATCGCCATGATAATAAAATTACTTGGAGTAAAAAATAAGAACCAAGAAAAAAGAGTGAAAGATTTTTGTCACACCGTTGAGGGGGAGGAGACTGTCTAGCTAGGCCAATGGCAAGCGTTCATGCCCTCGACCAATAGCAGTACTCGCATACTAGTATAAATTCTGCTGCTCTAGTATTTAGTTTTAGTTTACCAGAGATTGACAATGGTGCAATAACCGAACCAGTCTTTCTAATTATCAATAAATCAGTGGTTTTTGACAATTTCTTAGTATTTCATTAATATGAATAATTACTACTATCAACTTCTCAACTACACAGAAAATGCCTTATAGATCTATTAGATTGACATAACTTTATCATACCCATGATGAACATTATGTGTTTGACATGTTCCGTTCAATCTAATAGAATCTATAAGGATTTGTTAATAACTTGGTGTAAACCCAGCTTAAGAAGACATGCCATGGTTTGTAGAATTCATTTGGAAGTTTGTATCAAATTATGGTGTTGTGTATCAAGTTGAGATGATACTGTATCATGTTTATTATTTAATCAATGAGAATTACACAACTTACAGAGAAGTACCACAGGCTTATACGCCCAAAACAATTCCAATTCTAATTTATACACCAGTCCAAATTTTGCTAGGTTATCTGTCACTTAACATTGTCAATAAATTACACACTCAATTAAAATTCAGAACACATAAAAATCATTCTTGAATGAAAAAATCTGGTGTGGCGCACTCACACAACTTTCCTTGCCATTATGAAAATTGGTCACCTGACGCTAGTGTTCCCGCGCATCTCAATTCAAAGATTGAGCCAGCTGGTGACAGGGCATTAACGCTGGAGACACCACATGAGGTCTGCTATCTCTTCATAGTGAATGATTTAATAGAATCAACAATAATTTGCAATTGAATAATCACATTTTCTCGAATTTGAAGCTTATTTTCAATTTAAGTGAAAATGTTACTGATCATTAATTGTAGAGATTTTCATACTGCACTTGATTTATTTTGTTTCAATTGTATCTAAAGCTGATAATTGGGAATCTATCTGCATTGATGGGGCGGAGCTCCTGAATTTTTACAGATATAGGGACTTGTGGCAGTTGATAGAGCTTATTCGATGACTATTTTAGGTATGAATTGAGATCAAATCGTTGGAGCCGTTCCGAGAAAATCACGAAAAACCCTGTTTTTGACAACATTTTCGCCTTAGCCACCATCTTGAAGTTTTGATCGAAATTGTTCGTGTCGGATCCTTATAGTGAAAGGACATAAGTTCCAAATTTCAAGTCATTCCGTTAATTGGGAGATGAGATATCGTGTACACACACGCACATACACTCATACACACACACACCACACACACACACACACCAAACACACAACCCAACACACACACCACACACACACACACACACACCACACACACACACACACACACACAACACACACAACACACACACACACACACACACACACACACAACCACACACAACACACACACACACACACAAAACATACAGACCAAAACCCAAAAACCACT
>NW_024089020.1:0-6187 GCF_014356525.2 Nilaparvata lugens | reverse complement strand
TATATAGCTCTGCTACATGTAGCTTGCTATATAGCTCTGCTACATGTAGCTCTGCTATATAGCTCTGCTACATGTAGCTCTGCTATATAGCTCTGCTACATGTAGCTCTGCTATATAGCAGAGCTACATGTAGCAGAGCTATATAGCAGAGCACATGTAGCAGAGCTATGTAGCAGAGCTACATGTAGCAGAGCTATATAGCAGAGCTACATGTAGCAGAGCTATGTAGCAGAGCTATATAGGAGAGTACATGTAGCAAGCTATATAGCAGAGCTACATGTAGCAGAGCTATATAGCAGAGCTACATGTGCAGAGCTATATAGCAGAGCTACATGTAGCAGAGCTATATACAGAGCGCACATGTAGCAGAGCTATATAGCAGAGCTACATGTAGCAGAGCTATGTAGCAGAGCTACATGTAGCAGAGCTATATAGCAGAGCTACATGTAGCAGAGCTATGTAGCAGAGCTATATGGAGAGCTATAAAGCTGAGCTACCTGTAGCAGAGCTATATAGCTCGCTACATGTAGCTCTGCTATATTGCTCTGCTACATGTAGCTCTGCTATATAGCTCTGCTACATGTAGCTCTGCTATATAGCTCTGCTACAGGTAGCTCAGCTTTATAGCTCTCCTATATAGCTCTGCTACATAGCTCTGCTACAGTAGCTCTGCTATTAAGCTCTGCTACATGTAGCTCTGCTACATAGCTCTGCTACAGTAGCTCTGCTATATAGCTCTGCTACATGTAGCTCTGCTATATAGCTCTGCTACATGTAGCTTGCGATATAGCTCTGCTACATGTAGCTCTGCTATATAGCTCTGCTACATGTGCTTGCTATATAGCTCTGCTACATGTAGCTCTCCTATATAGCTCTGCTACATAGCTCTGCTACATGTAGCTCTGCTATATAGCTTGCTACATGTAGCTCTGCTACAAGCTCTGCTACATGTAGCTCTGCTATAGCTCTGCTACATGTAGCTCTGCTATATAGCTCTGCTACATGTAGCTCTGCTATATAGCTCTGCTACATGTAGCTCTGCTATATTGCTCTGCTACATGTAGCTCAGCTTTTAGCTCTGCTATATAGCTCTGCTACATAGCTCTGCTACATGTAGCTCTGCTATATAGCTCTGCTACATGTAGCTCTGCTATATAGCTCTGCTACATGTAGCTCTGCTATATAGCTCTGCTACATGTAGCTCAGCTTTATAGCTCTGCTATATAGCTCTGCTACATAGCTCTGCTACATGTAGCTCTGCTATATAGCTCTGCTACATGTAGCTCTGCTTATTAGCTCTGCTACTGTAGCTCTGCTATATAGCTCTGCTACATGTAGCTCAGCTTTATAGCTCTGCTATATAGCTTGCTACATAGCTCTGCTACATGTAGCTCTGCTATATAGCTCTGCTACAATGTGTAAACCTGGCTTCACGAACAAAAATCGATGTTTGTGTGGCAGGTTTTGTGTGTATAGTTTTACTTTGATGCCAAATTTTTAAACATTGTTAATAAAATCGAAAGGTGTTTAAAACGGAATCTGTAAATCTTTCTGGCACGTGAAACTTCTCTGTGTTTTAGGTAGCCTACGTATAATATGTTATCAGCCATGTAACCGAACTTTTTCACAATAGGCGTATCGCAACTGGCCCTGGCTGATAAACAATGAAAAAACAGCAATCTCATACTGTGTGGAGGCTCGAGCCAGCCAACACAATATGGTCGCCTCATCGGTTGATTATATTGTGGTTATTAGGATGGGTCGGGCACTCTGTATCATCAGGAGGGGTAGATTAATACAATGAAGATAGCCGGGTGTGTAATTATGTTCATGGCCATAGTTGGGCGCGGGCGCTTTGGTATAATGAGTTGCAGCCTGTTACCTCAGTAATGGTTTGTGGCAGGGGCATTTCAGGCAGAGGGCGTTCGTAGTGCATTGGCGAAGGGGGCTGTACCGTACCGTGCTGTGCCGTACTGTGCTGTATGGCCTCTAATCAATCACCACATTTCCAGCCTCTTGCCAGATTGCCTCTGGCTGTGATATGCTTGTTCCGACCTGGTTGGCAGTATTGTATCTACTATAAACATTCTATATATATATATATATTTATATTGTGATGAATCTTTCAAATAGATTCATGAGAAGAGAGAAAATTGTGATACCTTTTAAAATGAAAGAATTTGCTAAAGGGATAGTTAGCGACCGAGCGATAAAGCTTACTTATCAGTAACTGTATATTAGATAAGAGTACCGTTCTGTACTGAATATTTTCTAGAAAATTATTCAATAAAATTATAATTATTTTGCAAATAAAGCACGAATTATTTACGAATTGCTCATTGAATTTGAGGTTACACTTGGTTTACTATCGATCAGATGTTTAAAGCAGCCTGAACACAGATGACTGATTCAAAGTATTGTCAATGTCATGCCGGTTTTCATGCAAGGTAAAATATCATTCCTAAAAAATTATAAAACTTCAATAAAGGACCAAGAATTTCAAATAAAAAATAAAATGTATGTATTAGTTGAAATTATTTATTATTTAAGAAATTATATTATATATCAGTCTTATTGTAACTAAATAGGTCATAGCATGATTATATTATGATAAAACGGCAGAAATTAATTATAACAATCTCAAACCTAATAAAAATTGTATAGAATATAATTATTAATGATTTAATTCAACTGAACCACATGATAATAAATCTCTTTGGCAAGCCTAAGCCAATCATAGTGCATAGAAATAGCACCAAAAGGTGATCGTTTGAAACAAGCACACATGTTAATCTACTATCAGACAACAAACTGCCTATCATATACGCTAGCACATGTACATTGTATGAGAGGAAACATGTCTAGAAGATTAAGCAGTTTTAAGAATTACATAAATGAATTATTATTGTAATTAAAGGAATTATATTTTACTGCCTGCCATTGACGTCACGTCTACGTCACAATCGTCTACCAATGGCAATTTTTATGCAATTATTACATCGAGATTCTCAGAAGAAAGGTCTAGCCAAGAAGCCGAGAGAAAAGACTTCACTTCCCTTTGAAATCCTCACCGTTCGGATCTCTTTTATAGTTACCAAGACCTATTTGTGAAATTTCTTGTTCGATTTTATATGTTCTATTTGTGAGCCGATATTTTAGGCAATCTGTTTGTTATTGTAATTTATTTCCATCAATCGGTAAATAAACGTTTAAAGTAAATATCCTTAATTAATTCGGTGAAGAGAATATTTAAATTAAAATTCCACACGTGCTGAAACCGAAGCCTGGATTGCTGCCGATCAAGCGATTTTGATCTAAAGAAGAAAACCACGACGCCAAGGAAATTCACGTGAGTTATAAGTTTTAAAAAGGGGCCCCAATCTACGCTGCGAAAATATTTAGTGCAGAAAAACATAAAAATTTTCTTCGTTAAATATTGGCCACGCCGACAAGCGCTTTTAGTTAAAGAGCCTAGAATTATTCAATATTTAATTTATAAGAACTTGTAGTTGATTAGCTATCCTCCGCTGCCAGAACACGACCCCGAGCACTTTTAAAAAAATTTTATAACTCATTTTTCACTATTTTTTCAAAACTGTAAATTTTATCAATCGTAAAATTCTGTCGAATCACGCATGGTATCATGCAAGCACAAGAAATTTTTAACTATTCGTTAATGCTAATTATTATCAACCTGTGAATCAAATTCTGAATCTGCACGTATGATCATATATTTTATTATAATATATTCCAGTTTGTTAATTCGTTTTCTGAGTTCGATTATTCTTAAGCCTGCCTGTCAATTATTGTGTCTGATACGTCTATATCATCAAGAACCGATCGAATACGATCATTGGAATAATTGAATTAAGCTGGATATTGGAACAGGTCTAGTGGATGTAGCGAGTGGGGTCAGATCGGAGAATTTATTCTTGTCCTTACCTGCTCATATATCAGCTTTTATCTGTTACCTACCGACTTAGGAGCGAACACATCAATTGTACAGCGGATGCAGCCATAGATCATATAAATTCCTACAATAGAGCTTAAAGCCCGACAAGACTTGTTCTCGAAGTATATTCTGAACGATATTGGTCCAAATACCGCATTTCAATCCTTCAGAACTTATTAGAGACGCAGTCCCGTAAATTATCTACATCGGGATTTTTGCTCGCCTGTATGATTTATATGTCATTCTTCAAGGTAATAATTTTAAGGTATCCGTCTTCAGTGTTTAGCGATCGCTACACTGCTATAAAAAATTTATCACTATACAATTGTCATTAGAAGAATCAAGGTGAGCGAGCGTTAGGCCTCCCGCGATTCCGACAATGTATTGAATCTTGTAGTGAATCAATCAGTCTGGGTACACTCAGCGTCCACACACGAATTACGAAATTATAGCCGCTACACCATGACTCAGTACAAGATCACCATACATACGTGAGGCATTAAATACAGCATTACATCACCCTACGTGTATTGTCTGTCCTTGGAGGTGAGAGTGACTCCCCCAGGAAGAGCTTCACAATATATAATATATATATAATAATCTATATATATATATATATATATATATATAATATAAAAGCGAAATGGCACTCACTCACTCACTGACTGACTGACTGACTCACTCACTCGCAGAACTAAAAATTACCAGACCAAAAACGTTCAAATTTGGTAGGTATGTTCAGTTGCCCTTTAGAGGCGCCCTAAGACATCTTTTGGCAATATTTACTAAGGGTGGTTTATAAGGGTTTAAAGTTCGTCTTTTAGCATGTATATTCTTCTTATTCTCTAATTATAATTGAGAAATGTCCCTACATAATATGTTAATAGGAACTATAATCTAGAGAGATGAGTCCTCTTCGAAACAGTTGTTAACTGGTAACTAAATTAATAATTCTGTTAGGTGGCATTAAGTTGAGTGACTTTGTTAGGATGGCACCAAGTTGAAGATTGAAATGCATTTATCGCGGAAAATTGATGGGCACTGCTACTTCAATCAGAGCTATTTCTGGGAATATTATATACTAGCTTCGCTCACCATATCCGTCTAGCCAGAGGTTTAGTCTGGACCCCGACGATCGTCCGTCCATATGATAAAAATGCTCAAATGAAAATGCAGGCGATCAAAGCGAGATCTGCGATCTCATTCTTGGACGATCAGTCGGGGGTCCAGACGATATGGCGAGCGAAGCGAGCCTGACGGCTAGTAATTATGAACATTATGTATGAGTTATATTGTCTGGTTGGCAATACGTACAGGATAGGAAACTTATGGTGACGCATCATCACGTCTGAACTACTGGACTGATAGACTGGAATTTGCATAAAGATTCTTTTTAACCGAGGATCGTTATAGGCCTTTTCAATGTTCAAATATTTCATTTCGTCAAGTTTTCAGTTTGTGAAGTTCAAAATGGACCCTTGCGGAGCACGGGTTACCTGCTAGTGTTATGTGTACAATCGATGCGAAACTTTTGGGACTTTCCAAGAATTATTCTTGTATAGAATTTGTGAATTTCAGTATGGGAATGCACAGTTTAATATAATCTCTTCGATACTTCTACATGGGTTTCTAATCTTGTGTTTTGTAAGAATATATACCACTTGATTTGATATAATGAGGCAAATTGAATGTATAAGAATGTGTTCAAATTATTATCTCTCTGTGTTGTTGTATAGGTGATATGGACGTAGATATTCAAATAGATACAATGTTCTATGTAATGATAAACATTGTAGCATTGTTATTCTTTTAGAGAAAAAATATGATAAGCTCATGATAATGATCAGAAAACTGGAAATATCAAGATTTCTATGGATCCAGAACTGTCGATTTGTGTAGAGTAGGTCTAGAATAAAGGAAAATGAATCATGCACTTGCCATTGGTCCACCCTTCCAACATCAGTAGATATTTTTGAGTTAATTTTAGATGACATCCAATGATGAATAATAACTTATCATTATTGTGAATTCAATATGAAATCACTAATTATTGTTTTCAGTATCTGACTTTGTGAAAACTGTTTATTATTTCTTAATATTGTGGACACATTCAGTGGGAAACGACTATTAAACGATGGCAATCAATTCAATAATGACTAGCTGGTTGATTTCCAACAAGTGAGTCCATAATATCTGGTTGAGCCACTTAAATTTCAAACACATTCATTGAGAGAA